>NC_142011.1:10610610-10781860 GCF_049901735.1 Notechis scutatus | reverse complement strand
GAAAAGTGCAGTTCGGCTGCAGAGGTGGCTTATGGTTAGGACGGTGAACATTGAAGGAAACACTAAGCTCTCATTCAAATATGAAGTGGGCAATTCATTTTCCCAACAGGCCACATGAGAAACTGGGACTGTTGTGCAGGGCTGAACTAACAGGGCTGTGAAAGCAGGCACATATGCACATATGTGAATCGGGGGGGGAAATAGCAGTCATCTTCAAAATAAAAGCAATTCATACAGGGACAGACAAAGCTCTATATAGGGCCGGAAGGGCATAAAATGCACAGATCTGGGCTATATTTACATAGATTTATTCTGACTACAAAGTTAGTTGTGGTTCAAGAATTTGTGATATATTACTTCATCCCAGCCTTCTTGAACCGGATGCCCATCAGGTGTTTTGATCTGGCTGTTCAAAATCGGTACTCACCAAGTCATTGCATTGAACACAGGCAATCATTACTTATAGAATCTATGGACATTTGTTTTTGTCAAAGAATACACAACCTGATATTTGATTGAACTGACCTATTTCTCCCTCGCAATTGCCTTTTCCAACCTGTGCAAGGATGTTGCTTTGTCATATAAACATATTCTGAAGCAGCATCTCTGGCTGCCAAAATTTTCTGGGGCAAACCCCTTTTTCCATCGTTTTTTTCCAATCCTGAAGTCTGCAAACATGCCTTAAAATAGAACGGAGTGGGATAGGATAGGATTGGATAGGCCGTGGTGGCGGAGTGGTTAGAATGCAATACTGCAGGTTTTTTCCGCTGACTGCCGGCTGCCTGCAATTTGGCAGCTCAATTCTTACTGGCTCAAGGTTGACTCAGCCTTCTATCCTTCTGAGGTTGGTAAAATGAGGACCCAGATTGTTGGGAGCAATAAGCTGACCCTGTAAATCACTTAGAGAGGGCTGTGAAGCACTGTGAAGCGATGTATTTGTCTAAGTAGTATTGCTATTGTTATAGAACAGGGACAAGAATAGAGTAGAGTAGAGTAGAGTAGAGTAGAGTAGAGTAGAGTAGAGTAGAATAAAATAGAATTACAATATTCTTTATTGACCAAGTGTGATTAGACTAGGGGTGGGATTCTACTGGTTTGGACTTGTTCTATAGCAGGGGTCCCCAACCACCGGTCCGCAGACCGGTCACCGGTCCGTGGAACAAGTCCTACCGGGTCGTTGGTTTGCAGATTGCGCCCATCTTTGATGAAAAAGTGCTTCCAGGTGAGCTTTTCCGGGTAGAAAGCTCACCGAAGCACTTTTTCATCAAAAGATGGCGGTGCCCAGCTGATGCCCGGGCACGGCACTCCAGCTGATGCCGGTACCGGGCCGCGCATAAAAAGGTTGGGGATCACTGTTCTATAGAACCCGTTGTTATGATTCTGTGCAATCTGGAGAACCGGCAAATCATGTCCCTGGCTGGCCCCGCCCTTCTCTGCCCGCTCTTTCCCTCCCCTCCCAGTTAGTCTTTATCGCACATTTTCCCCCCTCCCAATGATCAGCTGTTCCCATGATCAGTTGTGCTGGGATTACCCTGGCTTACTTACTGCATCACCCAGGAGGCATCCCTGAGGCCCAGGAAGGCAAAAAACAGAGGCAGGCACAGCACCCACCAGCCCCCTCTATTTTTTTCCTTCCTGAGCCCCAGGGAAGCCTCTGGGAGCAAAAACGCCCCCCCCCGCCCAAGAGGCTTCCCTGAGGCCCAGAAGGTCCAAAAAATGGGGGGGGGGGTTTTTCCTGGAAAAAAAGAAAAAGCCACGCCCACCCAGTCACATGGCCATGCCCACCTAGCCACACTTACCTAGCCACACCGGTTGTTACAAAATTTGAATCGCACCCCTGGATTAGACTCCCAAGGAATTTGTCTCTGGTGCAAAAGCTTTCAGTGTATATGCAAAACAACAGAGTAATTACTAATCATAATAGTGATACCTATAAGAGGAGGCAGTAGAGAAGATGAGAAGGATTATAATGCTACAGCTGTGCAACATTGGTGAATATATTTACTCATAAGACAGCACTGCGCGCAAATACTACCATTTTTATGAAGAGGTGTGTGTCCTCTGCACGATAAGATCACCTGCCCATTTTCCACACCTTTGCAGGATAACCATCCCTTGCATACAACCTATCCGTGCATTTTGAAGAAATTCATTTCCCTTAAAAAAAACAACACCACCATGATGAACCCAGCAACTTTCTATCAGGAATGGTGATGGTATTATTTTTATGGGACTATTATTCAGACCTCTCAATTTCCATCCATACAACCCAGCTGGCCCTCTTCGCACCTTTGGGTCAGGAGGTGAGGGCAGAAATTAATTCCCCATGCTGGAGACTGCAATGCAGGGTCTACGCAGTGTCCTTTCACTCTCTCTATTTCTCAAGAACGTGTGTGTGTGTGTGAGAGAGAGGGGGGGGGGAGAGCGGAGCTTATCCATTTGCAGCTTCCTGACTTTGGTGAGAAGGTCACTTCCAAGAAATCTATCTGTTCCAGCCACAGGAAGAGTTTCTACACAACATGGATACTCTCTCCTATGTATACACATCTTTTCCCATCTGTTGTGTGTGTGTGTGGGGGGGAGCTGATGCTGTCAGATTAACAGAATGTTTGCTCTTGATCTTGAGGGAAAATCAATCATGGCGGCTCGTGTGAAATTCATTTTCTCTATGCCCATGATGGCGAACTTATGGCACGCATGCCAGAAGTGGCAAGCAGAGCCACTTCTGCTGGCATGCGAGAGGTCACCTGGAAAAGCCCCACTGTGCATGTGTGCATGCGCTCCTGCCCAGGGGTGGGATTCAAATTTTTTAACAACCGGTTCTGTCGGTGTGGCTTAGTTGGTGGGTGTGGCTTGGTGGTCATGTGATTGGGTGGACATGGTCATGTGACTGGTTGGGCCTGGCCAACTCAACATCGCTCACATCGAGGCATACATCTCCTCGCCTGGCCTCTCATGACTGTGGGGATGCTGCAACAGTCGTAAGTGTGAAAAATAGTCATAAGTCACTTTTTTCAGTGCCATTGTAACTTTGAATGGTCACTCCCACACAAGCAAAGTACCAGCAAAGGAGGGGGAAAAAACTCCAGAGAAGTTCCTGAGACAGGAAGTCTAGTCCTGCCAAGAATGTAATAAGGGTTAACAGAGAGGCAGTTTCTGTAAGCAACACCAGAATGTTTCCTTCCTGCCTTCCTTACAGGATTAGGCCAGTAATTTCTTCTAACAACTGGTTTTCTGAACTGCTTAGAATGCTAACAACTGGTTCTAGCGAATAGGTGCGAACTGGTAGAATCCCACCCCTGCCAGCCAGCTGATTTTCAGGTATCTACCGTGCATGAGCAGGGGGAGATGTGAGCATGGGAGATGCAAGCGCATGTGCAGAGGCATGCAGCGTGTGTAGGGGTTTATGTGTACATGTGCAGAGGTGTGCAATGTCGGGGGTCGCTCGTGCATGTGCAAAGGGGGTGGGGGTGTGCACATGTGTGCGTGCACGTAGGGGTTTGCACATACATGTGCAGGGGGCGGGGAAGTCGTGCACACATTGCATCATGGGTGCAGACTTGCGAGTGCGCGCAAGCATGCAGGCAAGTGCACTTTTGGCATACAACATGGAAAAGGTTAGCCATCACTGCACTATGCCTTTGTGAATCCCTGTGGCTCTTGGACAGCTAGTCCCACATCTGTTTACACAGGTAGACCTCGACTTACAATGCTTCATTTAGTGACCGTTCGAAGCTCAGAAAGTGCCTTTTAATCATTTTTTCATGCTAACAACCAAGGCGTCAACCCCGGGCTCACATAATCAAAATCCAGAGGCTTGGCCACTCACTCGTATTTATGATGGTCATAGTGTCCCTGGGTCACGTGATCACATTTTGTGAGCAAAGTCAATGGGGAAGCCAGATTTACTTCATCGCCATGTTGCTCACTTGACAAATGCAGGAATTCACTTAACAACTCTGTGTCAGGGCTCTGACAAGCCACCCCCATTCAACTCATAAGTCTCTAGCCGCATCTCTCAGAGTAAAAAAAAAAAATGATTTATTAGGAGTGACCATGTCGGTATTACCTGGGTGCAGCCGACTCTAAGACACATCATTCATTTCACCCTTGACCCTGGTCTTCCCCCCACCCCCTGCATGTATATTCTCCAATAGGACACATCCATAGTCAAGAGTCATCAATCATGCTCTTCAGTAATAGTCTTGCGTGCCAACAGCTTCCGCTGCCTAGCAATTATCTAAAGCATTTAAGGAATGCACTACTTTCCGCACTCCCTTTCTGCTGTCAACTAAAAAGACCAAAGAAGTATTTTTCAGTTGATGCCGTGGGAAGAAAGGTTGTAACATAGGGCAACACTCGCTGAATAACTGTCTTGCTTAGCAACCAAAATTTTGGGCTCAGTTGTGGTCATAAGTCAAGGACTACCTGCACTTGGGAGAAAATCCTACTGACATACCAATGGGTTTTGTCCATTGTGAGGGAGGATAGGGTGACAACTTAATTGGACTGTCTGGCTGATTTAATTATGTCCCATTTTTATTATAAAATATAAAGAACTCGAGCAAACATACCTAATACAGGTAGTCCTCAACTTGCAACCATTTTTAAGTGCCCATTCCAAGTTATGGCAATCCTGAAAAAAGTGAGTTATGACCATGTTTCACACTTACGGCCGTTGCAGCATCCTCAGGGTTACATGATCAAAGTTTGAATGCTTGGCAACTGGTTCATATTTATGATGGTTGGGTCATTTGACCTCCTTTTGCGACCTTCTGACAAGCTACGTCAATTTCACTTAATGGCCATATTACCAATTTAAAATGCAGCGATTCTCTTAACAATTGTGGCACGAAAGGCAGTGGTGGGATTCAATTTTTTTTACTACCAGTTCTGTGGGCGGGGCTTGGTGGGTATGGTGTGGCTTAGTGGGTGTGGCTTAGCTGCATGGCAGGGGAAAGATACTGTAAAATCTCCAATCAGATGTGGTATTTGCCGGTTCTCTGAACTACTCAGAATTTCCACTACCGGTTCTCCAGAACTGGTTAGAACCTGCTGAATACCATCTCTGACGAAAGGTCATAAAATGGGGGCAAAACTCACTTAACAACGGTCTTGATTAGCCCTGGAAATTTTGGGTTCAATTGTGATTGTAAGTCCAGGACTATCTGTATTCTTTCCTTCTGCTATTTTTCCCACAAAAATAAACCTGTGAGGTTGGGCTAAGAGAGAGAGGCTAGCCCAAGGTCACACCAGATTTCATGCCTACGGAGGGACTAGAATTCACCATATCCTGATGATTGGCCCAAAGTTACGCAGTCAGCTTTCACTCAGCACCTTAACCATTAGACCAACCTGGCTCTGTTTAATTGTGAACCCCTGAAAGTTGTAAAGATCCAGAATCACCCACATATGGATAGGGGACAATAGGGTGTGAGAAAGTTTCTAATAGTGAGGACAATTAGCCAGTGGAACAGTTTGCCTTCAGAAATTGTGGGTGCTCCATCACTGGAGATTTTAAAGGAGAGATTGGACAGTCACTTGTCTGAAATGGTATAGGTTCTCCTGCTGGAGCAGGGGGCTGGACTAGAAGACCTCCAAGGTCCCTTCCAGCTTCTATTCTATTCTGTTCTGTTCCGTTCAGTTCCGTTCCATTCCATTCCATTCCATTCTTGGTTGTAATCACTTACACAACCGAATATTAATAATGGGCAATACTGTGAAATCAGCAATTTCAACATAGCACTGTTTTGTTCAGGTTACACACAGCAAGACTGTGGTTTCCAGAGTTGTGCTATATTCTTGTGTAGGAAAAGCTGGAAACTCAAGCCTTGGGACCAAATATATGTCCCATTTCAGAACGCCTGGAAGAGAAGACAAAGACATCGTATTAATTGTAGATAGTAATGGTAATAATAAAAATATCTCTCTTTATTCTTTCACAAACTTCCTCTAGCTGCTCTCCTGTGACTTAAGGTAACTGTGGAGATGACTTTGGACACCTCTGTCCATAATTCTGGGATCCCAATCACTTCCCTGAATGATAAAATGACCCTTATCATGCCGGAGAATAGCTGGAGATGCAAAACCCCATCTGCAATTCTTTGTGTCAGCCGGATGAGAGATTATGGCAAAAGGTCAGAGTCGTCAGAAAGTGAGGCTTTGTCAGCCTTTTTCAAAGTAAATTTAAGCCCAGCTTTTAAATGACTTCCTGGAAGAGACAAAAAGGTCTCCAAGTTTTCTCTTGGAAGCCCGTTTCATCCCCAGTAAGCCATCTTGGCTAGAATTTGAGGTGATTCCTGTAGCTGTTTACAGATTAGAACTGGGTGCCTGCTTGCAGAAGGGGGTCAAAAAAGTCAAGATGGCAGGGACAGCTGCATAATAATAATACTTTATTGTCATTGTACGTATATAGACAGTATACATACAACGAAATTCACATAACACCCAGAGACCAGACTCAACACACACACACACACACACACACGACAATCCCCAAACTCACTCCCACCTGCCAAAATTCCCTGCCCCCTAAAAACACACAAGCACCCGCACAACAGACCAAGTAATACTGTCCAACATCTCACTGATGGTGGTCCTTAAATTCATTGTTAAGTGCAATGATAGCTCTGGGATAAAAAAAAACTGTTCAGAAAACGTGAGGTCCGGGTTTTAATTGTTCTGTATCTTCTGCCAGAAGGCAACAGTTTATAAAGATTGTAAGCAGGATGGGAAGAGTCTCTGAGAATGTTGTGCAACTTCCTCAAACTACGAGATGTGAAGATGTCATCCAGGGTTGGTAGCTGGAGCCCGATTATATTCTGGGCAGTTTTAATGATTCTCTGAAGAGCCTTTTTGTCCGCTACAGAGCTGCTCCCATACCATGCAAGAATGCCGTATGTCAGGACACTCTCAATGGTGCTGCAATAGTAGGACGGAAGTAGATGCTGAGATAGATTTATCTTCCTGAGCATTCTCAGGAAGGACAGCCTCTTCTGTGTCTTCTTCACAGGCATGTTAGCATTCATAGTCCGTGAGAGGGTCCTCTGAGATATAAGTGCCCAGAAAATTTAAAACTACCAACCCTCTCCACCTCCTCACCATTTATGTACAATGGTACATAATCAATGCCACTGCAGTGGGCGAGGCTTCCATTGCATCAAAGCTCAGCAGGGTATGGCTGAAAAAAACCAAGATGGCAGCCATGGCAGTGTGATCAATGAGAGCAGTGTTCCAATATTTGAGGGGCTGCCACAGAGAGGAAGGGGGTTGTGATGACCCAGAGTATATGAGAAATATCACAAAATCCAAAACGTAACTAAAAGTCCTTTAGTGCCTTCAACTTGGCTTCACTGTTTAATTGTTCACAGTATAGGAGTAAACTATTTTCAAAATAACATTTCAAAGGCAAGAAACACAGTTCGCATTCAAAGAGCTGATAACAAAGCAAAAAACAAAAACAAACTGCATTGAATAAAGTTCCTCGACAGACCCGGATAGATAATTGCCAACTTCAGGAAGATATCCAGGGACAGATGAAGAACGCCAACCGAGATAAACCTTCTTTAGAAATAAAACACGAATTTGTCTCCAGCGTCTGTTAGCACACAGGTCCAAACTCTTATGCAGTTCTCACACCTGCACCCCATGAAGAGGATCATGGCCATCTCCTCCCGAGTAGACCATGTTTTACACTGATCCTCTCCTCCCTGCATGGCCTAGGATGGATAGGGGATGGGCCTGAATCCTCCTCTGATTGCTCAACCGGCCTCTGCCCTTCCCCAGCCTCCTTCACCACCTCTGGAGCCACACTTCCACTCCCTGTAGGCTGTTCCTCCTCTTCCTCAGAGTCAGTCTCCACTAGGGGCATGACAGGGGCCAAGCTATTTTCTAAAGCGCCTGTAGGTCAGACAAGGAACAATGGATGGAAACTGAACAAGGAGAGATTTAACCTGGAAATAAGGAAAAACAGTGAGAACAATCAACCAATGGAACAGAAGTTGCCTCCTCCTTGTGGGAGCGCCATCACTTGTGACTTTCAAGAAGAGATTGGACTACCATTTGTCAGAAATGGTGTAGGGCCTCCCACTTGGGCATGGGGTTGGACTAGATGACCTACAAGGTCCCTTCCAACTCTGATTATCTGTTATCAAAGCTCCCCGTTGTCTTTTTTTATATAAGCACAAGCAAAGCTTTGATTTTGTTGGTATGATCATCATTTTCACTTTTTTTGACCCTGCCCTTTAGATCCCTTCACAATTCCTGATGTCTTTTTTTTGATGCCTTCTGTTCTTCATGAAACAAATTTGATTTTTTTTCATACTTCATACTGCAGGGGTTCCTCGACTTACGATCACCATTGAGGCCAACATTTATGTGGTTGTGTGATGACCCAGGGCGTGGCACAAAGGCAACACAGTCAATAAGCAAGAAGAGTCCCTTTAATACCTCCAACTTTGCCCCCAGTGTCCAGGTTACCTTCGGCTGGAGAAAAAACTCTCCCAAGAACAGTCTTTAAGTGGTGGAAATTCAGTCTGAAAACAAGGTACATACAAACTGTAAATAAAAATCCACGCAAACCACACTGCAGCAATTAACTGGACAGGGCAGGATAAGGAAGTGCAGACTTGAAAGGCCAACAAAACACACACAGTTGGGAAGATGCCAGGGGCCCAGATAAGCCTCGATAATACCAGATAATTCACGATTTGCTTCCAACAACTTTGCTGCACGTAGCTTCCCTTTGTAAACACTGTCTTCCCAGGTGTGGCTAATGAAGGGAATCAGGGCCCTTTCCTCCCCCGTAAGCCATGCAACTCACGTTGCTCCCTTCTCCGTTCCTCCCTGCATGCCCTAGGATGAAGAGGGGGTGGGCCTGAGTCTTCCTCTGAAGTCCCTTTCCCTTGCTCTACCTCTCCCCTGCTCTGCCCAGCTGGACTGTGCCCATCCCCCGTTTCTTCCACAGCCACTGGAGCCACACTCCCACTTCCTGTCAGCTGCTCGGCCTCCCTCTCAGAATCAGATTCTGACAGGGGATTGACATTAAGTGAGAATTTTGTGAAGTGAGCTTTGCCCCATTTTAGGAACTTTCTTGCCGCAGTTGTTAAACGAATCATTGCAGTTTGACGCGCGTCTGGTCAGTGAATCTGGCTTCCCCATTGACTTTGCTGGTCAGAAGGTCACAGAAGCTGAATTGCATGATCCCGGTACACCCTGCAACCGTTGTAAATATGAGTCATTTACCAAGCGTCTGAATTTTGATCATGTGACCCTGGGGATGCTGCAATGGTCATTAGTGTGAAAAACGGTCATAAGTCGCTTTTTTCTGTGCCGTTGTAACTTTGAACTATCACTAAACTAATCGTTCTAAGTGAAGAACTATCTGTACTCATAGCACCCACTCTTAGTTTATGCTTTATAATGAACTGGTAAGAGTCCAGGGATGGGCTGCTGGGGGTTCAGGAGAGCTCCTAGCTAAGATTCTGTGCAGCTCAGAGAACCCCCAAATCCCACGCCTGGCTGGCCCCGCCCCTCCCGCCCCTTCCAGGAGTCACCACGTGGTCCGTTTTGGATGCAGGTAAGTGCAGGGTGCGTGTGGAGGCTCGGGGTGGGTGAAAAATGGGCCTCGCAGAAGTTCAAGAAGGCCAGAAATGGGCCCGTTTCTGGCTTTCAGGGAGCCTCCAGAGCACGGGGAGGCCATTTTTGCTGTTCCAAATGCTCACGGAAAGCCTCCGGAGCCCAGGGAGGGCAAAAACGTCTTCCCCGCCATGGTGCAGGAGGCTGAGTAGGCCACGCCCACCATGGCCACGCGCACCCGGCAACTGGGCAGAGAACCAGTTGCCACATTTTTTGAAGCCCACCCTTGGGTAAGGCTACACTGGGGTATTGTGTCCAGTTTTTTGTCCCCACAATACAAAAAAGATGTTGAGACTCTAGAAAGAGCACGGAGAAGAAAAACAGAGACGATTAGGGACTGAAGGTTAAACTGTAGAATGAACAGTTGTGGGAATTGGGAATGTCTTAGTCTAACGAAGAGAAGGACTAGGGATGACTTGATAGAAGTTTTCCAATATTTCGGGGGCTGTCACAGAGAGCAGCCTCCCAAATATTCTCCAAAGCACCTGAGGCCAGGACAAAAAATAACAGGTGGAAGATAATTAAAGAGGGATCCAACCTAGAACTAAGGAGAAATTTCCTGCAGTGAGAACAATTAATCAGTGGAACAGCTTGCCTCCAGAAGTTGTCAATGCTCCATCACTAGAGGTTTTTAAGAAGAAACTGGACAGCCATTTGTCTAGAATGGTATAGCTCTCCTGCTTGACCAGGGGGTTGAACTAGAAGACCTCCAAGGTCCCTTCCAATGCTGCTATTCTGTAATTTTGTAAATAGTTGGACCGGTGTTCGATGGGCCAAGGAGTCCTATCGACCAGCCAGTGCAGAACAATGTCAAAATAATAAAATGCCGATCCAGCAACCTTGTCTGAGAAACGATTTGGGAGGTCTAAGCTTTCCTAAGTCAATAAGGAAAGATCAGGGCATTTATTACCTTGAATAAAGAAGCATCTATCATCTCTGAAATAAAGTCCCCATTACAATGAAGCTACTTTCTCCGCCAATAAAATGTAATGCCATCGAACAGCGATGAACATTCTAATTGCTCAAGAAAATGTATGAGACCCTGGGCTGAAATTGTGAGTTTCAGGCAGGATCTGATCTATCAAAGAAAGATGTGAAGAGAGAGACGGTTTTGCTGAGCAAGCAGGAGGAAGGCTGGAGGCTGGAAAATCTAAGCAAGGAGAATATCCAGAAACTTGGAGAAGACAGAACGGAAAGCAAAATACAGGGGGTAGATGAGAGGGCACTGCCAGTCTACCCCTGGCCTGAGGCCCTCAGCATTTCTGAGGGAGAACATAGATGCCTCCAGAAGAAGGCCAGTGGGGTGGGCTGCTACCTGTTTGCCCCAGTTTGGGTGAACTGGTTTTTAATTTTATGGCCAGCTCAGCGAACTGGCAAATCCCCCACCCCTGGCTGGCCATGCCCACCTCACCCTGCCTTTCCCAGCAGTCCCCACGTGGCCCGTTTTGGATCCCAGGTAAATTCAGGGCCTGCACGTAGGCTCAGGGAGGGCAAAAAATGGGCCTTCCGGAGGCTCACCAGTTTCTGGCTTCCAGAGAGCCTCTGGAGATGGGGGAGGCTGTTTTCACCCTTCTGGAGGCTCGAGGAAAGCCTCCGGAGCCCCGGGAGGGTGAAAAACAGGCCTCCGAGAGGTTCCAGAAGGTTGGAAATGGGGCCATTTCCAGCCTCTAGAGACCCTCCGGAGCCTGGGGAGGCCGTTTTCGCCCTCCTGGGTTTGAGGAAAGCCTCCAGAGTATGGGGAGGGCAAAAAATGGGCCTCTGGGAGGCTCTGTAAGGCCAGAAACGGGCCCGTTTTTCACTTCCAGAGAGCCTTCGGAGCCCAGGGAGGCCATTTTTGCCCAGGAAGGGCGAAAATACCCCCCAATGGTGCAGGAGGCTGACTTAGGCCACGTCCACCATGGGCATGCCCACCCAGCAACTGGGCCGAGAACCGGTTGCTAAGTTTTTTTTAAGCCCACCCCGAAGATGTTGGATGCAGCCCTGTTCAGGTGTGCAATATCAATGCATATATAAAACAAGTGGGGTTTGATTGCAACGCACTCCTGGCATCTTACAGGTTTTGATATCCGTGGAAGGTGTTGATGAATGCATGGCATTATCGGGAGAAAGCAGGAGACCGGTTCTGCCTTAGCTGTGGAAGCAGCTGGGTGATCTGGGGCCAATCACTAGGAGACGGTGAGTTTTAGTTCCACCTTGGGCATGAAAGCCAACTGTGGTCGTAAGTCAGGGACCACCTGATAGCAGTGTTCCAATATTTGAGAGGCTGCCACGAAGAAGAGATGGTCCATCTATTCTCCAAAGCTCCTGAAGGCAGGACGAGAAGCAATGGATGGAAACTAATCAAAGAGAGAAGCAACTTAGAACTCAGGAGAAATTTCCTGATAGTTAGAACAAATAATCAGTGGAACAACATGCCCCCAGAAGTGTTGGGTGCAGAGGTGGTATTCAGCCAGTTCTGACCAGTTCTGGAAAACTGATAGCAGAAATTTTGAGTAGTTTGGAGAACCGGCAAATCCCACCTCTGACTGGTCCTGCCCCCACCTATTCTCTGCCTCCCAAGTCCCAGCTGATCGGCTGGGTCTCCTTTGGTTGCCCTGCACAGGAGAACGGAGCTGGAAAGCAGGTTAGTGGGGTGGGGAGGGAATGGGGATTTTGCAGTATATCCTTCCCCTGCCACGCCCACCAAGCCACACCCACCGAACCTGGTAGTAAAAATATTTGAATCCCACCACTGGTTGGGTGTTCCACTCTTTAAGAAGAGATTTGTGGCACAACGATTTGTGTATCAATAAAGGAGACTATTTGTAGCTCGGAGTTGAAACGAGAGGTCCGTGGTGCTCTCTGAGCTTGCTCGTTTTCTTGCAGACATTTCATTATCCTAACTAGGTAACATCATCATTGTGAGTCGATTTGTGTAAAAATAGTATAGGGCAGGGCTGTCCAACTCGCGACCCATGGGCCGGGTGTGTGACGAGCTGGCCACACACATGCCCAGTTTATCGAAGGGGAAAAAAAATGTCCCGATACGTCATGTGACGATGCCATGGGATGACATGAGTTTGGTATAGGGTTTCCTGCTGCAGTGAGGGGTTGGTCTAGAACAGTGGTCCCCAACCTTTTTATGCCGCGCCCGGCACGGCATCAGCTGGTGCCGCCATCTTGTTTGATGAAAAGTGCTTCCGGTGAGCTTTCTACCCGGAAAAGCTCACCGGAAGCACTTTTTCATCAAAACAAGATGGCGGCGCTGCAGTTTCGTGAGCTTTTCCGGTAGAAATGGCTTTCTACCCGGAAAAGCTTCATCGAGCGCTTGGCGCCGTTATCTTGTTTTGATGAAAAAGTGCTTCCGGTGAGCTTTCACCCGGAAAAGCTCACCGGAAGCACTTTTTCATCAAAACAAGATGGCGGCGCCCAGCAAACCAGCGGCCCGGTAGGATTTGTTCCACAGACCGGTACCGGTCCGTGGACCGGTGGTTGGGGACCCCTGGTCTAGAAGACCTCCAAGGTCCCTCCCAACTCTGCTATTCTGTATTAAAATAACCTTCCATGACTCTTTTTCTAACTGTTGATCCCTCAGTCCTAGAAGGGAAAATTCCGGCTTCAAGTCCTGCTTTAACTCTGAAGCAGCAGGAAAAGGTTAATCCTGCTGTTGCTTCTGATCTTGGTCCTTTTTAGTGATCAAAACCAAAAGTTTTCTCCTTGAATTAAGACCGGCCTCTGGCGTCTGCCCACGGCTCCATCCATCTCATTTATACCATCCAGCTCATTTGCTGCTGTTTGGAGGAAGTGCAGAGTAAGCCTGACTCGGCAGATTTTGCCCCTTGCCCAGGAAAAAAAAAAACCTGCTTCCAATTAGGATGCCCCTCACTCATTTACACCCCATTTAAATGTTAAAAGACAGAGTTTCATGAGGTTTTAATGGCCCCATTACTTCAAATCTGTATCCTGAGGTAAAGATTTTGATGGGAACCTCTTCCAAGGTATTCTAAAGGTTAGATGAACAATTAGATTCATGTCTACCATAATCTTATAATCTTTCATTTCTTCACATTTAGAAAGGGGAAAAAAAGGAGGGGAGGAGGGAGGGGCAGCTAATTCTCTTCTCCTGCTGTAGTTTGAAAGTGATTTTCCAGATAGTCCTCGACTTACAACAGTTTGTTTAGTGACCGTTCAAAGTTACCGAATGATATGCCCTCACAATACACTGTATTCAAAACTTTTATGAATAATTATAATACAACAGCACTCAAAAATGTGACTGATGGCTGTTTTTCACACTTAACAACAATTACTACCAACCTGCCTTCCATTGAGGACCCGTATACTGCACGAGTCAAAAATAGAATAGAATAGAATAGCTTTATTGTCATTGCATTCTACAAATATAATGAAATTTGAAAGCTACTCCAGCACAGCGTCCCAAACACCACATCACAATCGCACTACAGAGTATTTAAAAATTAAAATAATAATTAAAAACCTAGTCTAAAACCGATCTAAAACATATAGTAAGATAGATAGTTTAAAAATGCCACTATATACTGTACATAGGGCTAAATCACATATGCATTGTTTGATTCAAGACAATTATTGCCTTGGAAAAGAAACTGTTTCTCAGCCTATTAGTCCTCATTTTAAGACACCTATAACTCCTCCCTGATGGTAACAGTTCAAAATATGAATGTCCAGGATGAGAATGGTCTGTGGAGATTTTTAGTGCTCTAGAAAGGAGTCTGGACTTCGCAATCTCTTCCAAAGAAGAAAGAGAGCAACCGATGATTTTTTGTGCTGTGTTTATAATTCTCTGGAGCATCTTCTTATCCACTACAGAGCACCCAGCATACCACACCGTGCCAAAATGCTCTCGATGGTAGAACGGTAAAAAGTAACCAGCAACTTCTTACCCAGACCACTCTTTTTCAGCAGCCTCAGAAAGTGCAGGTGCTGTTGGGCCTTCTTTGCAGTGGCCATAGTGTGGACTGACCAAGTAAGGTTGTCAAAAATATGAGTTGCTAGAAATTTAAAACTATGAACTCTTTCCACACAGTCTCCGTTGATATATAGTGGGAGAGGCTCTGCTTTGCATCTTCTGAAGTCTATAATCAATTCTTTGGTCTTTTTGATGTTCAGGGCGAGGTTATGACTCTTGTACCACAAGACCAGTCTGAGAACCTCTGACCTATAGGCCGTCTCGTCTTCTCCTGATATGGGTCCCACCAACATGGTGTCGTCTGCAAATTTTATTATAGAGTTAGTGGGACAAGAGGGAGTGCAGTCGTAGGTGTAGAGTGAATACAAAAGGGGGCTCAGCATGCAACCCTGTGAAGAGCCAGTGCTGAGAGCAAGAGTGGAGGAAAAATAGCTGCCAATCCTAACAGTTTGGGGTCTGTTAGTAAGAAAGTCCTTTATCCAACAGCAGATGTGAGAGGAGAGGCCCATTTCCAGCAACTTCTTAATCAGTATATCTGGAATGATGGTATTAAAAGCTGAGCTGTAATCAATGAAAAGCATCCTTATATAGCTCCCACTATGCTCCAGATGTTTCAGTGCAACGTGGACAGCCATGGCTGTGGATTTGTTATTCCGATAGGCAAACTGGTATGGGTCAAGGTTTGATGGGAGGCAATCCTGTATATATTTTAAGACCAGTCTTTCAAAACACTTCATAATTATGGGTGTGAGAGCTACTGGTCTATAGTCATTTAAAGTATCAGGAGAGGGCTTTTGGGGAACTGGAATAATAACTTCAAATCTCAACAAATAAATGCTCTGTCTTACATATTGGCAAAAAAAATCAGAAAATAAAATACAAGCTGAATAGTCAAGAACTTGTTGACGACCCAAGCTCTGTAAAGGACCTTGGAATACTCACCTCTAATGATCTAAGTGCTAGAGCCCACTGCAACTACATAGCCAAAAAGGCATTAAGAGTTGTTAACCTAATCCTACGTAGCTTTTTCTCTGGTAATATCACACTACTAACCAGAGCATACAAAACATTTGCTAGACCAATACTCGAATACAGTTCATCAGTCTGGAACCCACATTACGTATCTGATATTAGCACAATTGAGAAAGTCCAGAAATATTTCACAAGAAGAGTTCTCCACTCCTCTACTCGTTGTAGAATATGCCACCAAACTTGAAATTCTAGAACTAGAAAACCTTGAATTACGCCGTCTTCGGTCTGACTTAAGCATGGTATATAAAATCATACATTGCAATGCCCTACCTGTCAGTGAATACTTCAGCTTCAACCATAACAACACAAGAGCACACAATAGATACAAACTCAAAGTAAACCGCACCAAACTTGATTGCAGGAAATACGACTTCAGCAATAGAGTGGTCAATGTCTGGAATACTCTACCCGACTCTGTAGTTTCTTCCCCAAACCCCAAAAACTTTAACCTTAGACTGTCTACTATTGACCTCACCCCTTTCCTAAGAGGTCTGTAGGGGGCGTGCATAAGCGCACCAACGTGCCTACCGTCCCTGTCCTATTGTTTCTCTTATTCTTTTATTTTTCTTATATGTACCCATTTCATGTATTCATAACTATGTATACACTTATACCTATTATCTTGTAAACAATTGGCAAATCAAATAAATAAATAAATAAAATAAATAAATAATGGAAGTTTTGAGACAAGATGGAACAATGGCTTGTGTAAGAGAAAGGTTAAAAATATTTGTAAACACACCTGCGAGCTGGTCAGCACATGCTTTGAGTACCTTCCCGAGTATCCCATCAGGGCCAGCAGCCTTTTTCACATTCACTGCTCTAAGCACCTGCTTCACATCATACTCTTGTACTGTGAACAGTTGAGTACCGGTGGTTTGTAGAGGCAGTGTGTTCGAAGACCTATTCAGTTCAAATCGGGCAAAGAAGCAGTTCAATTCTTCTGCCAGTGATGCATCCTTATTGATCGATATGGGATTGCTGCCCCTGTAATTAGTGATGTGTTTAATTACCTGCCAAGCCCCTTGTGGATCATTATTTGTGAAGTAGTCCTCAATCTTCCTTTTATAGTCCTTTTTTGCCTCCTTGATGCCCCGCCTCAGTTCCGCTCTTGCATTGTTATACCAAACCCTGTCCTCAGACCTGAATGCCATATCACGTGTCTTGAGAAGTAATTGCACATCCTTGTTCATCCAGGGCTTCTGGTTTGGAAAAATCCAGATGCGCTTATTCACAGTAACTGTATCCACACAGGTCAAGATGTAAAACAGTACAGTTTTTGTATATTCCTCCAAATCCTCTTGTTCAAATAAATTCCAATTAGTATTTGAGAAACAATCCTGCAGCTGATCAAGTGCTCCCTCTGGCCAGATCTTGACGAGTTTGATTTCAGGCTTAGTTTTCCTTCTGAGGGGGGTGTATGCTGGTATAAGGAACAGTGATAAATTATCTGAAAGTCCCAAATGTGGAAGGGACACTGCTTTATATGTATGCTTTACATTAGAATACACATGATCAAGTGTGATGTTTCCCCTGGTAGCACATGTCACATACTGAATAAATTCGGGAAATACAGTCTTTAAGCATGCTTTATTAAAATCACCAGTTATTATATGAGCTCCATCAGGATAAGCTTTAAGTTGTTTATTTATTGTAATATGCAAATATGCAAGTGCAGTACTAATATTTGCATCAGGGGGTATGTAAACGGCTGTAAAAATCACCACTGTCAGTTCTCTAGGTAGATAGAAGGGTCTGCACATGACTGTCATCACCTCTAAATCAGGAGAACAGTATCTGTTTATAACATGGCTGTTGGTGCACCAGGTATTATGAACGTATAAACAAAGTCCACCTCCTTTAGTCTTATCAGAGTCCTTATTACGGTCTTGTCGGTGGATGGTACGACATGCCAGTTGTAGTAAGGCATCGGGAATAGCTGAGTGAAGCCAGCTGTCTGTAATAACTATCACACAGCAGTCCTTTATCATGTGATTGCTTGCTGTCATCAGATTAATCTCATCCATTTTATTGAGGAATGACCGAGCATTTTAGAGAAAGATACTTGGCAATGATGGTTTGTGTGGCTGTCTTTTTAAGCGAGCTAAAACTCCAGCTCTGCAGCCCCTCCTCCGCCTTCTCTCTCTGTGCCACCTGCGCTGTTTAAATGATCCCATTACAATCCATGGAGATTGTGGTCTCCAATCCAATCCTGGTGGTCTTGCTATCTCCTTGGGAATACTGTGAGTCCTCTGAAAACCCGACACAATAGCTCTAGCAGACTGTAGTCCATAGCATATTAGTTCTTGTCGGCTGTAAACCTCCTCCATGCAACAAGACTCAGACCGATATATCACCAAACACACACACCAAACCAGAGAGTGAAAAGCCGCCATTTTTAACTGATTTTTTTTTTCCGTTAAAGAGAGAGCTGTTAAAATATTTACAGACCCCTCACATCCTGGACATAACCCGTTTCAACTCCTTCCCTCAAAATCACACTATAGAGCACTGCACACCAGAACAGCTAGACACAAGAACAGGTTTTTCCCAAACGCCATCACTCTGCTAAACAAATAATTCCTGCAACACTATTGAGTCCAACTATTTACAAAGTCTGCACTACTATTACTATTAATCTTCTCACCACTCCTTATCACCCATCCCCTCTCACCTGTGACTGTATCACTGTAACTTTGTCGCTTGTATCCTTACGATTTATATTGATTGTTTCCCTAGTATGATTTGATTGCTTATTGTACCCTATGACTATCATTAAGTGTTGTACCTGATGATTCTTGACTCTTGACGAATGTATCTTTTCTTTTATGTACACTGAGAGCATAAGCACCAAAGACAAATTCCTTGTATGTCCAACCACACTTGGCCAATAAAAAATTCTATTCTATTCTATTCTATTCTATTCTATTCTATTCTATTCTATTCTATTCTATTCTATTCTATTCTATTCTATTCTATTCCATTCCATTCCATTCTATTCTATTTTCTATTCTATTCTATTCTATTCTATTCTATTCTATTCTATTCTATTCTATTCTATTCTATTCTATTCTGTTGCAGAATCCTCAGAGTCACATGATCAAAATTCAGATGCTTGGCAACTGGTTCCTATCTATGATGGTTGCAGTGTTCCGGGGTCATGGGATCCCCTTTTGCGACCTTCTGACAAGCAAAGTTGAGGGGAAGCCAGATTCACTTAACAACTGGGTGACTAATTTATCGACTGCAGTGATTCACTGAATAAATGATGCAAGAAAGGTCATAAAATGGGGCAAAAATTCACTTAACAATTGTCTCACTTAGTAGCAGAAATGTTGGGCTCAGTTGTGGTCGTAAGTCGAGGACTACCTGTAATTAAATCTTGAGATGAGGAATTCTTGATCCATTTTCTCGATGGGTCAGATCAACTGGGCATGGACAGAGTTATCCCTAAATATCCTTTTTATAATCTTTAGGACTTTTTTTGTTCCAAACTACACGTGTTTTCAGACACAGTCAATGGGAAAGGCATGAAAACCATAAAGAAAGGTTAAAACAGAACTTTATTTGTTGAGCTTTAAAGTCAGTGCTGACTCCTAGTGACTGCCTGGATTAGCCCCTGTCTTGGTATTACCTCCTTCCTAGGGCTGAGGGAGAGTGAGTGGCTCAAGGTCAATGGCTGGCTTTGTGCTATAGACAAGCTTAAAACTCAGGATCTCCTGGTCTTTAGCCTGGTGCTTTTGTCCCTAAACCAAACAGGCTTTAAAACAGGAACATCACAACTGAAAAGCCAATTCTGCAACAACATGTGCCTATAATATGTTGGTGCCACTTCTTAGTTTTTACACCCTGCCTTTCCTGCAAGAAAAGACTGCAAGGAGACTGCATTTGTACCTAGGGCTTGAACTGTGGGCTCAGAATAACAGAATAAAAGGAAGGGATCTTGGAGGTCTTCTAGTCCAACCCACTACTCAAGCAGGAGACCCTATACCATTCCAGACAAATGGCTGTCCAATCTCTTCTTAAAAAGCCTTTAGTGATGGAACATCCACAACTTCTGAAGGCAACCCATACCCATTCCAAGTGGTAAATTGTCCTCGCTGTTTGGAAGTTTCTCCTTAGTTCTAGGTTGCTTCTCTCCTTGATTAGTTTCCATCCATTGCTTCTTGTCCTGTCCTTCAGGTGCTTTGGAGAGTAGCTTGATTCCCTCTTCTCTGTGGCAACCCTTCAAATATTGAAGCACTGCTACCATGTCATCCCTAGTCCTTGTTTTCACTAGGCTAGACATACCCAGTTCCTGCAACCGTTCTTCATGAAGTTTTAGCCTCCAATCCCCATAATCATCCTTGTTGCTTTTCTCTGCCCCCTTACCAGAGCCTTTACATCTTTTTAATAATACGGTATCCAAAAGTATTCCAAGCGTGGTCTTACTAAAGGTTTGTAAAGAGGTACTACAACTTCACAGAATCATGATTCTATCCCTCTGTTAATTCAGCCTAGGATTGCATTGGCTTTTTTTGGCTTCTGCCGCACACTGCTGGCTCCAATTTAAGCGATTGTCCAGTAGGACTTCAAGATCCCTGTCAAAATGATTGTTTTTGAGCCAGGTTTCACCTAATGTGTACATTTCGTACAATCAAATGAAAGCTGCTTTTCTTCCAGTTGTTGGAAGAAATGTCCTTCTGGGTTCACTTCCAAGTGGGGAAAAAGACACTGGAATCAGGGAAGTTTCTTGGAAAGAAGGTTTAATGGTGGACAGGAGCACATGCCTTGGAGCTCCTGAGCGAAAAAGGGAAGAGTTGCTGAGAATCCCCTGGTTTCATACCTTCTGTTGGGCCCCACCTTAGTGCTTCCTGTTCCTGTGTAAGAAATGTATCCCATTGGCTGTCAGACTCCCAGGAGGTGGGGGTCTTAGCTAACTTTGTCTGGACCACGTGGCTTCACCCGCGTGCTGGCTAATGCAATCTTCCCAGGTGCCATGTGGTGAGGTGGGTAATCCTATCTTTTACTGAGGGCCAAGTCTTAATCCCATCACCCTGGAGCTGAAGGGGGGGGAGGGGCAGGGAGCTTCAGGAAGCTGTTTTGTCTTTAAAAACATGTTTCTCCTTTTCTCATCCAGGGAAATATAATATTCTGCCTTTTTAATATTTCCTAGAATATTTCATTCTT
Source organism: Notechis scutatus (assembly GCF_049901735.1). Classification (NCBI taxonomy): domain Eukaryota; kingdom Metazoa; phylum Chordata; class Lepidosauria; order Squamata; family Elapidae; genus Notechis; species Notechis scutatus. The sequence continues at coordinate 10,761,096 of NC_142011.1, read as the reverse complement.
CTAGGAGAGGGGTGGGTGCTAACTTTCTACACAGTTATGTCAGCTATTGAGAACCCTCTATTCCAAACCCCAGAAGAGCGGGGCTGTTTCCACCCCCACCCTAAACACCAACCATTTATGCAATATTCCTGAGGAGGGGATTGTTATTTAAATGACCTTCTAATGGGGTGTTCTGACCCAGCTCCCCAAACATGATAAACCCTCTGAAATGAATTCAAAGATTCCTTCATGAGGAGCACCAGCAGCCCCGGGAAAAAGTTTATCACCACAGGCTAACAAGTCCGTCCATCTGGAAGATGAATAGATTTCTGCCACACCTATTCATCTCCTCCCCCTGCCTTTTATCCCCAGAGCTAGGGTGGGCCTTTCCTAGCAGTGGTGGCTCTTCCTCCCAAGGACCGGCCCATAGATTTCCACTGCTCTCCTCTCCTCTGCCTTCTGTGCATCTGCGTATCAGGCACTGGACCCAGCTGTTCCTCCTCTTCCTCATCAGCCACCTCCAGACCTGGGGGCTGTTGACTCTCCATCTGAGGGCTGATGGACGGCCCAGGCTCCACCTCCATCTCTCTCTCTCTCTGCCAGCTCCATTCCCTCTTTTCCCTCAGGGCACTCAGATTGCTTTGACGCTGACCCCGACTCCCACACCTCTGATTCGGTTGCTGGAGGGGGCCACAACATGAAGTCCTTAAGGGCAGACCATTCAGCCAAAAATATTTGCCCATCTACCCAAAACGCTGCATAACAGAGGGGTTTAATTTGCTGGCTGATTTTGCAATGTGTCCCCTCTTCACTTCAATCAAAACTATCACTTGGTTCCATGGTGAGATTTCCCCCCTCCCCCCATTAAATCCCACCTCTCCTTGAACAGACACACCTCCTAGAAAAACAGAGTTGTGTGAACCAGGGAAGGGTTACAACTTTGCCCTCGCAGATCACCCTGGCAATGTCCGTTGGCAAGAACTTTTAACAAACGAGGTCATAATAAAATACGGCACAAGCTGTCTCCTTTAATCATGGCTTTGAAGATGTGCCTGTCCCCTGATCTGAGATTCAGCATTCTTTTCGAATGGTACAGCCCAGTTTTTGTTGGTTTTGATTTTATTTTTATCACCGGTCCAAAGCTCCTGCCACATGAAAGAATTGATGAGGCTGAGCTGTTTCGATTTTTATTTTATTTTAAATATATCACTGTATCCTCCTAAGTCTTGTGATGAAGTATGTGAAATCTCCACTTTTTTGCCCTGTTAAGAAAGATGTGAGAATTACAAAAGCATTTGGGATGTGAAAAGGATTTGTCTTTCTTCCTTTTTATTTTGGGAGATGGGCAGTGGTGGGATTCAACCGGTACGTACCGTTTTGAGTGAACCGGTAATTTCGGCAATCATTAGCCCCCTCCCCCTGGGTCCTGTGCTATTCTTTCCTATATTTCCTTTGTTTGAAGCAGATAACAGATAATCAGAGTTGAAAGGGACCTTGTAGGTCATCTAGTCCAACCCCCCCGCCCAAGTGGGAGACCCTACACCATTTCTGACAAATGGCAGTCCAATTTCTTCTTGAAAGTCTCAAGTGATGACGCTCCCACAACTTCTGAAGGCACCTTCTGTTCCATTGTTTGATTGTTCTCACTGTCAGAAAATCTCTCCTTATTTCCAGGTTAAATCTCTCCTTGTTCAGTTTCCATCCATTATTCCTTGTCTGGCCTACAGGCGCTTTAGAAAATAGCTTGACCCCTTCCTCCTCTCTGTGGCAGCCCCTCAAATATTGGAAGACTGCTCTCCTGTCTCCCCTGGTCCTTCTCCTCACTAGACTAGCCAAGCCCAATTCCTGCAACCGTTCCTCATATGTTTTAGTCTCCAGTCCCCTAATCAATCCTGGTTGCTCTTCTCTGTACTTTTTCTGCGCAGCTGATCAGCGTGGCAGCACCAATTGCCGCGTTTCAGCTGTTTTTACTTACCTGGGCTGCAGTAAGAGGTAAGTTTTCTTCCTATTTTGAAATGTACCACACGCGCACAGTGCGCAAAGCACACGCTCACCGAACCGGTTGTTACACCGGTTGCATCCCACCACTGGAGGTGGGGATATTTAATTGTTTGGAGGGTGGGTGAAATGGTGGTGTGGTATACTGGTAGTCCTCAACATATGACCACAATTGAGCCCACAATTTCTGTTTTTAAGCATTACAGTTTTAAGTGAGTTTTGCCCCATTTTACAACTTTTCTTGCAGTGAATCACTGCAGTTGTTAAATCAGTAACACGGTTGTTAAGTGATTCTGGCTTCCCCATTGACTTTTCCTGTCAGAAGGTTGCAAAAGGGGATCCCATGATCCCAAGACACTGCAACCATCATCAATGCGAGACAATTACCAAGAGTCTGAATTTTGATCATGTGATCGTGGGATGCTGTGAAAAACAGTCATAAGTCACTTTTTTCAGTGCCATAGTAATTTTGAACGATCACTAAACAAATGGCTGTAAATCAAGGACTATCTGTAACTGGCCACATCGAAGGCTCAATTTTTTGAACGAGAAACTTACGGGTTAATTTCAAAATGAAGAAACAATATGTAAAAGTTTATACTTACGATATTGAAAAATATTAGCTTCCCTGTATGTATTAATACTTTCAGGTGTTTTTTTTCCCAAGCCATGATTCAAATAGTTTGTAGCAATAACCAATGAAGAGCCAGATTTCAAATTTGTCTGCTTCAGATTTTCCTCCTCAGGGCAGGGATTCATAGATCTATGCTGAAAGAAGCATCCTTTTTTAATAACATATAGAAATTAGTATAAAATAGGGGCTTGTAAAATATACCATCATCCTATTTTGAAACAGGTCATTTCAAATGTCCCAGATGTTTTCTAACTGTGAAATGAGGCTGTTTTGAGGTTGGATCTCTTTGGAACCACAAGGAATTATTTCCATACTCAAAATATTCTGTAATATTACGCATATAGTATTGTAGGACAGCAACACTCTAAAAATAATCTCTGGAACACTCCTATCACCTCCTCATTAAATAAAAAATAATAATTTAAAGATCAACACAAGGAAACAGCATGATATTGCAATAGTACCAAATCTCACAGGAAAATGCTAATATGTTATGAAATTTGGATTGCAATCTCCTGGATAAATGGACTGAAACCTCAAGAAAAGTTGGTTGAAAGATTCTTCCAGAAAGCATCCTCTATCGGAAGTGGTTGCTGATCCCTGTAATGAAAAAAATAAAATAAAATAATTGCATATTTAATTACATATTTCATAGAATCATAGAGTTGGAAGGGACCTTGGAGGTCATCTAGTCCAACCCCCTGCTCGAGCAGGAGAGTCTATTCCAAATGTTAGCCTCTACCTAGGATCAAACTCAAGCCTCCTGATTGTGAGGCGAGCAAATATTAATTTATTTCAGTACTAATAATAATCAGAGAGCCAGTTTGGTCTATAGATTAAAGCACCAGGTTCAAAAGCTGGGTGACTCTCTTTCAGTCCAACCCACCTCACAGGGTTGTTGTTGTGGGGAAAATAAGAGGAAATCTGTTGGATATATTCACCACCTTGAGTTATTTGTAAAAATAGTAAAGGTGGTGTGCATATAAATAAATAAATAATATTTAATAGGATGCAGAAAACAGATTGGATTTAGGAGATTTACCTAAGTAGAATTGAGCAATTCTGTTCCAAGGATGTATATATTTTTAAGTAGCAAAAGTTTTCTTTAAACTCTCTTAGATATATGCAGGTCTTGGCATGTTTGGGTCTTTACCCGTGTAAGATTGAGACCCGAACATGCCAAGACCTGCATACCTTACCCGTGAAAATCTACGAAAGTATATATATATATATATATATATATATATATATATATATATATATATATATATATATATATATATATATATATATATTCTTAAGTTTTCGGGTACTTACATGTATGGCCTTCAGCTTTGTTCGGGTATTTTCCCACGTCATAGTAGTGGTGCTTTTAAAGTTGTAGCAACGTTTCAGCAGAATCTCATCTGCCATCATCAGGCTTCTGTATTGTGTCCGTCTGTCCGTCCGTGTGTAATATATATATATATATATATATATATATATATATATATATATATATATATATATATATATATATATATATATATATATATATACACACACACATACATACATATACACACACACACACAAAACACACACAGAAGAGAATATATATATATACACAGACACATTTATATTTATATTTATATATATAATAATTGGAAGAAAGAGGACTGGAGTAGTAGAATAATACTCTTAACTTGTCTTTTACCTTTCCAATTAATTTCAAATTTGCAACAGCTCCTTTACTGTAATTGAGGGGGGGAAAAGTGCTATTCCTCATTATTATCTTAGCACCTTGTTTAATGTTTTGGCTTGATTTCCTGACGGATGGTCATTGGTAAGATACCACTGTCTCCAGTCTTACTAATTCATCAACTATAATGGCCTGAGAGGACTGAAAATATGGCAGCTGTGGGTTAGTCCGAGGTTGAGGTCATCTTAACGTACAAGGATTCTGAGGTTTGTCGGTGTCTTCCTGATTGTGGAAGAGCAGAGAAAGATTTCTCACTGACCACTAGGTTATAAAGTTTTATTTTTCTTCCTTTCAGCACATTTCAACAGGAAGCCATCTTGGATGCCCTACCTTCTTCTTCAACCCAGGCTAAGCGGAGAGGAAAAAAGGGGAAAAAAAGAAAGATGCATTCTATTTACCCAGGGAGTACTTTGGGAAGATCAAAAAATAGTGCTGTTTCAAATGATGTTTCCTCTGGGAGGGGCGTGCAGGTTGATCAATCCAGAATTGCACTACAGAATCAATGTGCTGTATAATTAGGGCACTCCAAGGGTAGGGAAAGGGGAAAGAAAAACCCCTTGACTCCAAGACATGGCAGGCCTCTTCGACGCAAAGTAGAATACTTTACTCGGCCAAGTGTGATTAGACACACAAAGAATTTGTTTCTGGTGCAGAGGTGATATTCAGCAGGTTCCGACCAGTTCTGGAGAACTGGTAGCAGAAATTCTGAGTAGTTCGGAGAACCGGCAAATGTCACCTCTGACTGGCCCTGCCCTCATCTATTCTCTGCCTCCCGAGTCCCAGCTGTTCGTCTGGGTCTCCTTTGGTTGCCCTGCACAGGAGAACGGAGCTGGAAAGCAGGCTGGTGCAGTGGGGAGAGAATGGGATTTTGCAGTATCCTTCCCCTGCCACACCCACCAAGCCAAGCCATGGCCACCAAGCCACACCCACAGAACCAGTAGTAAATTTTTTTGAATCCATCACTGTTCTGGTACATAAGCTCTCAGTGTCGATGCCAAACAACAAAGTAATGATAACCATAAGATCAAAAGATCAAAAGATTCTGATGTGAATGGGAATAACATATGTTCGACAAAATGTGGAGTTCAGCTTGGTGGATCCATGTGGTTTAGAGTCAAATGATGATACCATTTCAGATTAGCCTCTTTATTATTATTATTAGATTTTATTACTTAAGATTTAATCTTCAATTCGATTCACAGTCTGGGACTGGTAAAAACTTAACAGTTCAGGTCCTAACCAAGAACCTAAGAGCTGCTAAGGTAACATCTGAATATATAGGCGGCTCTGAATTATTATTATTGTTATTGATGTTGTTATTATTTATGTGTTATATATTTATCAATATACTCTGTAAAATTGCTTAGAGAGGGTGGTAAAGCACTGTAAAGTGGTATATAAGCAGCGATGGGATTCAAATTTTTTTACTACTGGTTCTGTGGGTGTGGCTTGGTTGGCGTGGTGTGGCTTGGTGGCATGGCTTGGTGGATGTGGCTTGTTGGGCATGGCTTGTTGGGTGTGACAGGGGAAGGCTACTGCAAAATCCCCATTCCCTCCCCACCTCACTAACCTGCTTTCCAGCTCTGTTCTCCTGTGCAAGGCAACGAAAGAAGACACAGCCAATCAGCTGGGACTCAGGAGGCAGAGAAGAGATGGGGGCGGGGCCAGTCAGAGGTGGGATTGGCCGGTTCTCCGAACTACTCAAAATTTTTGTTACCGGATCTCCAGAACTGGTCAGAACCTGCTGAATACCACCTCTGTATATAAGTCTAAGTGCTATTGCTAATATATATATTAAATATTATTATTATTATGATGCAATACCAACATATTTATTTTTAATAAACAACTCCGGGTGGTGAACATATTTAATACTCCTCCAATTTCTCCCCCAACAACCACCCTGAGAAGGGAATTGGGCTGAGAGAGACAGTGGCTGGCCCAAAGTCACCCAGTTGGCTTTCATTTCCAAGGCAGGACTAGAACTCACAGTCTCCTAGTGATTGACCCAAAGTCACTCACCCAGCTTTAATGATTAAGGTGGAACTATAACTCTCAGTCTCCTGGTGATTGGCCCATAATCACCCGGCCGGCTTTCATGACTAAGGCTGGGACTAGAACTCCCACTCTTCCAGTTTCTAACCTGGGGTCTTAACCATTTGACCAAACAGCCCCTCGTTGTTCTTATGAATCTTTTGGTAGATCCAATCATGATTCATGCTTTAAATTTGACTGTAAATCTGTTCCTGATTTCTGCTTTGAATTCTCAAGCCTTCTGGTCCAGCCTGCAAAGATATTTTGTCTGATCCTTCCATGTCTATTAGAAAAACATAAAAATAAAATAAAGAACCCTTTATTCCATTTGATCCTGTGATCAGTTTCTGATTGATTTGTTCCTCTCTTTGACCTTCGGTTTCTCTTTTAACAGGCGTAATCCAAGCCCTGTGCTCTTCATAAAATCTCTGCTTTTACAACTGCTGTTGATTCTGGTCACTTCTCTCAAGGTTATATCATTATTATTTTTTTTGGATCTTCAATGGCTGTTGCTTTCATTTCAGCTGATCTATGACCGATACTTTTACACAGGCATATAAAATATCTGGCAGATACTGAAACAGCTCAATTTTCCTGAGTCAGAGCACTGGTTCATTTCATCCAGATATGCTGCAGTTACAGTTCCCTTCAGAATTCAACACTGGCCATGGCTGTGCCAGATGATTGTAGCCCAAGTAGAAAAGAAGTGGAGGAAGATTGAAGAAACCTAAGATTCAGGACAGGAAAAATATTGCTGCTTTCATGCTGGAGAAGACTTGTAGGAACACAGGTCAACTTCAATTTACGACCAATAGTTGAAACAGAGGTTCCATTGTTAAGCAAGACGATTGTTAAATGAGTCATGCCCGATTTTACGATATTTTTTGTCACGATTGTTAAATGAATCACTGCAGTTGTTAAATAAAACACGGTCATTAAGTAGAACCAGGTTCTCCCTTTGACTTTGCAAATGATGAAGTCCTACAGGAACTTCTTCTTCTACAACTGATAAGGCTTTCCTGAAGGCCTCTGCAGCCAATAACAGAGCTCGGGATCGATCCAGAGCTTGGTTATCAGCTACAGAAGCCTTCCGGAAAGCCTTCCCAGCTGCAGAAGAAATGGGCCAGCAAGGCAGGTGTCAAGGTGTGCGAGGCCTGGCTACAGCTGTCCAAAGGTAAGTAGTAGGGCAGCTCCACCCCTCCATCCCAACCCTAGCTTAATTTTTACCGTGCACTCTGGAGTGGGCGGGATCTTAATTAGGGCTTATTTTGGGAGTAGGGCTTATATTGGGCATACATGTAAAAATCAAGCTAGGATTTATTTTCAGGGTAGGTTGTATTTTCAGGGAAACAGTGTGTGTGTGTGTGTGTGTATGTATGTATGTGTGTATATATATATATATATATATATATATATATATATATATATATATATATATATATATATATATATATATATATATATATATATATATATATATTTATATATGTTTTCTGAGGTTTCATGGGTATTTGTATGTGGATCTTTGGTTATTCGGGTTTTCTCCGCGTAAGATTCAAAGTATCTAGGCAACGCGTTTCGGCGAGGTCCCACTCGCCATCTTCAGGCTGGTGCTTTCGGCTTAGTGCCAGTGCAAGCAGTGTGTGACCGGAGCTGCCATCTCTCTATATATACAAGTGGTGGGGGATGGTGTGCTGGGCTGGTTGGCTGTGCTGCAGCCTCTTGATTGGTTGATGGAGTTGATGTTGGTATAATGGGCTGTGTAATGGCCTTTTGTTGTAGAGATATCCTGGATCTTGTGCTGTCATCTCCTGGGTCGTTAGCCTCTTGTGTTTTAACGGCTTGGGTAATGGGTTGTGTGATGGGCTTGTGAGTTCTTTTGTTGTGGTATCCTGGGTCTTGCGTTGTAATCTCCTGGGTCGTTTGTGTTTTGATCTCTTTTCGATTAGCCTCCTGTGTAGTAACAGCTTGGGTAATGGGTTGTGTGATGACCTTGTGAGATTTATTGCTGTGGTATCCTTGGTATTGTGCTGTGATATCCTGGGTCATTTGCTGTGTTGTGACTTCTTGAGTTCTTGAGGTGTAATTTCTTGAGTTTTCTGATGTGATGTCCTGAGCGGGTGGCTGTGATGTAGCATTTTGGGTTTTTAATATGGCTTTGAGTTTGGGGTCTGGGTCTGTGTTCGTTTGGCTTCGAGTTCGTGGTCGTGCCACATCTTCATGGTGGGGGTCAGTTCGCTTCATGTATGGTTCAGAGGAGTTTGAAGTGGGTAGTGATGCAGCTGCAGTGCGGCTTCTGGTCTGTGGTCGTGTCTCATCTTCTGTGTGGGTGTGAGTCCATATATATATTCTTAAGTTTTCGCGGGTACTTACATGTATGGTATACAGCTTTGTTCGGGTATTCTCCCATGTCATTGCAGTTGTTCTTTTAAAGTTGTAGCAACATTTCGGCAGAATCTCATCTGCCATCATCAGGCTTCTGTATTGTGTTCGTCTATATTGTGTTCGTCAGACGAACACAATACAGAAGCCTGATGATGGCAGATGAGATTCTGCCGAAACATTGCTACAACTTTAAAAACACAACTACAATGACGTGGGAAAATACCCGAACAAAGGGTATACAATGACGTGGGAAAATACCCAAACAAAGCTGAATACCATACGTATATATGTGGATCTTTGGTTATTTGGGTTTTCTCCCGCGTAAAATTGGAAGTATTTTGGCGACGTTTCGACGAAATCTCATCCGTCATCCTCAGGTTTGTGTCTTCGGCTTTGTGCTTCTTGGAGTAATGTGAGCTTGCAGCTGTTTTTTCTTTTAACTGCCAGTGGGAGTGCGGCTTGACTGGGTGGGGTTAAAAGAAAAAAGTTAAAAGAAAAAACAGCTGCAAGCTCACATTACTCCAAGAAGCACAAAGCCGAAGACACAAGCCTGAGGATGACGGATGAGATTTCGTCGAAACGTCGCCAAAATACTTCCAATTTTATGCGGGAGAAAACCCGAATAACCAAAGATCCACATACAACATACAAACGTTGGTTCGGAAATGGTGTGAACAGAGTTGGAACTAAGCTAGGGGAGTCTAAAAAGCTGCTGCAACATGATTTTATTTCGCTCGATGTTAATATTGAATAGACTGGATGATTGTACAACTTCCTGTTGTATGCATTTGCATTGAGATTGAATGATCATGGGATCAAAATGGCTTATTTTTGTGTGGATTTTTGGCCTACAACTTGAAGAGAGGACATATATTTTAATCCTGATAGCTAGAAACATTTTAAAACATGAGAACCTCAATCCTCAGATTTTCAGCCTTTTTTAAATTTACTTCTATTCCGGGTGGTATATTCCTACTGACAGCTAACTCCTAAGCCACACACCCAGTGTTACATTGTGGAATGATTCATTTGACTTAAATCCCACTTCTTCTCTTCAAAGACGCCATATAACATTTAAAGTAGCTCCGTGTGGAAAACTAATGAATATTAGAACACAGATGACAGTATTTTGGCTCTGGTGCATTGACTAATGTTGGAAAAGACTGGCTGTTAGCACAAAGCCGTTACCCTGACTGTAAAAAAAGAAATGAGGCTGTTCGGTTGTTGTTGTTTTTTTAAATGCATGACACACTCAGATTTAATTTGCAGTAGTTTTTAAGTGCTTGGGTGTTATGTCCCGGCTTTCAAATAAACATATTTATGTTCGCTCCCAAACACTTTGTATGGCATTTTTGCAGGCTGGAAAGGAACAATCACTGCTTTAAAAACCAGTAAATCAAAGACTCAGATTTTAGCGAGGCCACTGAGCATCAACTAAAGTCACCTCCATCTGCTGGTAATACCCCTCTCCTTTGCTGCCTAAAACTGAGAATCATAGACTCAAAGGGCTGGAAGGGACCTTGGAGGTTTTCCATAAAGCTTATAACATCCCGGACAAATCTTTTCTTGAGTGACAAATGTGTATTATAATGTATCTGATAAGCGCTGAATACCTGTATACTGAGAGCTTCTACACCAGAGACAAATTCCTTGTGGGTCTAATCACACTTGGCCAATAAATAATATTGTAATTCTATTCTATTCTATTCTATTCTATTCTATTCTATTCTATTCTATTCTATTCTATTCTATTCTCTATTCTCTATTCTATTTTTTTATTCTATTCTATTCTCTATTCTACTTTTTTCTTTTCTTTTCTTTTCTATTCTATTTTTTATTCTATTATGTTCTCTATTCTACTCTTTTCTATTCTTTTCTGTTCTATTCTATGTTCTTTTCTATTCTCTTTTCTATTCTATTCTATTTTCTATTCTCTATTCTATTTTTATTCTATTCTATTCTCTATTCTACTCTTTTCTGTTCTATTCTATTCTATTCTATTCTATTCTATTCTATTCTATTCTACTCTACTCTACTCTACTCTACTCTACTCTACTCTACTCTCTATATCTTTCTTTCCCTTCCCTTCCCTTCCCTTCCCTTCCGTTCTCCTCTCCTCTCTCCTCCCCTGGAGGATTTCAAGAAAAGATTGGACCCTCATGTGATCAGGATGGTGCAATATCTCCAAGGTCTTTTCCAGCTCTATGATGTTCAAAACAAACAAACAAAGAAACATAACAACAGAATGACAAGAAGGCATTGCAAATTATGAGGGGTGTCCCCATTTATTGGTGTGTCAAAAATTTGAAAAATGCCTACCTTGATCTGCTGGCATCTCTCTCTCTCTCTCTCTCTCTCTCTCTCTCTCTCTCTCTCTCTCTCTCTCCCTCTCTCTCTCCCTCTCCCTCTCCCTCTCCCTCTCCCTCTCCCTCCCTCCCTCCTCCCTCAACCTCAAATTCAGTCTGGCACCACCACCACTCAAAACGGCCATCTCCAGCCATCCTCCAATGTGTACAAGACTTGAGGAATGATGTGATTGCCCTCTCCTCCCGCGTAGCCCAGCGCTACCTAGGATCTGCTGGGTGCCTCTTACCTCCTGGAGGTGTTCTCTCTTGGTTGGCAGAGGCCCTGCAGACTTCCTGCGGCGGCTCTGGACCACGAGAGGACCTGTTCTTCAAGCAGCTGAGGAGAATGCTCTTCTATGGCCTCTACAACCCCTAATAACTGCACAAAAGCATGTCCCTTTCTCGCCCATTTTTGAGGGGCTCTGGAGGTCGTGTGGCCTATTCTTGTGTGGCCTCCGCAGCTTCTGAAAATCACGAAAGAAGAGAGTCTGCTTTTTGAGAATAGTTGTTGCTATTGGTGAATGCCATCATGCCATCCAAAAAGTTGTGTTGTGTCACTTTGGACATACATGTCCTAGATTCGCCTTATTATTTCTATGTTCTATAGCAGCACACTAAGCGGAAAAGGAATGGCATGAACTACATTGGGTGCACCTGTTTGCCGCTCCATGTGGGCTAGCTTGAGCATGCCCTACGTAACATACAGGATACAGAATAACCGAGTTGGAAGGGACCTTGGAGGTCTTCTAGTCCAACCCCCTGCTCAAGCAGGAAATCCTATAGCATTTCAGCCAAATGGCTCTCCAATGTTTTCTCAAAAAAGAAAAGAAAGAAAGAAAAACGATGGAGCACCCGTAATTTCTCAAAGTAGGCTATTCCACTGATTAATTGTTCTCACCGTTAGGAAATTTCTGTTTAGTTCGAAGTTGCTTCTCTCCTTGATTAGTTTCCATCCGTTACTTCTTGTCCTGCTTTCAAGTGCTTTGGAGCATAGCTCGACCCCCTCTTTTCTGTGACAGCCCCTCAAATATTGCACAACTGCCATGGTTTCGCCTCTTGTCCTTATCTGATGGCCACACTGGATCGCGGGGGCTTCTTGGCCTCTCCTCTTTACAGAGAATAAGACACTTGAGTTTATCCTCATGGACTTGCCAAGGCATCACTCTGCAAATGTTCTTGCAGGACAAACACTATTGCAGCAGCCAGGAAGCCAATCTGCAAATTCAGGTTGGGGTGAGACGCTCTTTGCCAGCGCTTCAGCAATATTCAGGTCTGAGTCTGCAAAAAAAAAAAAAAGTCCACCCCAAATCCTGCAACGGCAGGATCTTTATGCAAGCTTTCCAGCCCCCGTCCTCTTCGATTCTTGGCTAGCGCCCACCACTGCAGATGGGGAAGCCAACTTTCTTGCTGCAGAGGAAGGAGGGGAAAAAATTCAGGGCGGCCGTGCCATGCTCTTGGTCTGCACGCTTTCTGGGAAGGGAGAAATCGGATTTCCGCCAATGGGGTCAGCCCCGATCATTTGCAAGGACTTCTTGGGGTTGTTGTTTTTTTGTGGTTGCTCTTTTGCAATTATTACAAAGGGAGGGGATACAGCTGTGGGATGTGTCGTGGGAGCAGTGTGATATAATGATTAAGGCACGGTTCAAACTTGGCAACTTAAAAGCAGGTGAACTTCAACTGAATGATTTTGGGCCAATCGCCAGGAGACGGTGAGTTTTAGTTCCACCTTCGGCATGAAAGCTGGCTGGGTGACTTTGGGCCAATCACCAGTAGACTGGGAGTTCTAGTCCCGCTTTAGGCATGAAAACTGGCTGTGTGACTTTGGGCCAATCACCAGTAGACTGGGAGTTCTAGTCCCGCTTTAGGCATGAAAACTGGCTGGGTGACTTTGGGCCAATCACCATCAAATGGGGAGTTCTAGTCTGTCCTTAGATATGAAAGCTGGCTGGGTGACTTTGGGCCAATCACTAGGAAACTCTGAGTTCTAGTTCCATCTTAGCCATGAAAGCCGGCTGGGCGACTTTGAGCCAATCACCAGGAGATCTTGAGTTCTAGTCCCATCTTAGCCATGAACTCCAGCTGGGTGACTTTGGGCCAATCACTAGGAGACTGTGAGTTCTAGTCCCATCTTAGCCATGAACTCCAGCTGGGTGACTTTGGGCCAATCACTAGGAAACTGTGAGTTCTAGTCCCATCTTAGCCCATGAAAGCCAATTGGATGACTTTGGGCCAGTCACCAGGAGACTGACATTGACAGTGTGCTAGCTTTTGAAATTCACAAGACAATGACAATATCTTGCAACCCATCAACCACAAGGACACACAGATTATCATGTGAGAATGCATGAATAACCCGGACATGAATTGTCACCCACTGAGAAGTGTTCTGGCTTCTAAAAAGGGCAAATGCTTTATTTTAGTTCCTGGTTATACATTAAAAAATATGTCTATAGGCACCCACCCCACACACCCTTTAAATGTAATCTTCTAGAGTCGCCAACTATCTGGAAAACAAGGAAAGAAACCAGCTTGTCCTGTTCTTGCATATTCCTGCATATCAAACAATTGTTTCATATCAAGGTTAATTTATGCCTGGGTGCCACACATATATCATCTACTAATTGCTGCAGGTTAAACTTATTCTTCCAAGAATAACTATCTTGGCTGTTTCCAGCTGTTGACCCATCATCCTTTGCCCATTTACTTTAATATCTTCTGTTCCAGATGTTAGTCGTGACCCAGAGTTTGATGGTGAACTTTTTTCCATGATGGATGCTAATTGATTCTCTTCTGGAAAATGCATTTGCTGTACAGGTAGCCTTTAGATTAGATAGCAGATAATCAGAATTGGAAGGGACTTTGTAGGTCATCTAGTCCAACCTCCTGACCAAGCAGGAGACCCTGGCCTACACCTTTTCTGACAGGTGGGAGTCCAATCTCTTCTTGAAAGTTTCAAGCGATGGTGCTCCCATAACTTCTGAGGGCAAGATTTGATTAATAGAGTTGGAAGGGACCTTGTAGGTCATCTAGCCCAACTCCCCACCCAAGCAGGAGACCCTACACTACTTCTGACAAATGGCAGTCCAGTCTCTTCTTGAAAGCCTCCAGGGATGAAGCTCCCACAACATCTGAAGCAACTTCTGTTCCATTGCTCTATTGTTCTCACTGTCAGAAAATTTCTCCTTATTTCCAGGTTGGATCTCTCCTTGTTCAGTTTCCATCCATTGTTACTTGTCTGGCCTTCAGGTGCTTTGGAAAATAGCTTGACCCCTTCCTCCTCTCTGTGGCAGTACCTCAAATATTGGAAGACTGCTATCCTGTCTCTTCCCCTGGTCCTTCTTTTCATTAGATTAGCCATCGGTGGAATTACTTGCTTCCAGAAACTGTAGGTGCTCCATCACTGGAGGGTTTTAAGAAGAGATTGGACAAACCATTTGTCTGAAAGGGTATAGGGTTTCCTGCTTGAGAAGGGGAGGGTTGGACTAGAAGACCTCCAAGGTCCCTTCCAACTCTATTATGCTGTTATTCTGGTCTTTCCTGAAGCCCAAGTCACAATGTCCATTGGAGGGCACCACATAGTCACTTAAAAAGGAGGGAATTTGCAAATTAAAATGGCTAATAGGAGCTGGACAAATCCCAGCCCAAGTGTGTGATCAAGAAGAGGGTTAATAAAGTATAATAGATTGTGTCCCTGGCCAAAGTTGATGGCACCATATAGGGCAGAGGTCTCCAAACTTGGCAACTTTAAGACTTGTGGACTTCAACTCCCAGAGGTCTCCAGCCACCTATGCTGGAGTTGAAGTCCACAAGTCTTAAAGTTGCCAAGTTTGGGGACTGCTGATATTGGGTGTGTCAAATGAGGGTCATGATGGGGAGGTCACATCAGGTGAAAATCATTGGGGGGGTGATGTGGGTGTTGGAAATGACAGCCAGAATTTTCCAACTCCTAGAAATAGCAATAGTCCACAAAAGCCACAGCCACACTCCACCAGGAATTATCCAGCAGCAAAAA
Organism: Notechis scutatus; assembly: GCF_049901735.1. Taxonomy (NCBI): domain Eukaryota; kingdom Metazoa; phylum Chordata; class Lepidosauria; order Squamata; family Elapidae; genus Notechis; species Notechis scutatus. The sequence goes on along the minus strand of NC_142011.1, from coordinate 10,745,968 downwards.
CAAGATACAGAAAGGATGAACGAAGCAACATAATTTAAAAATCTGAATTATTTCCACTGTCTCTTTTACAGTCAGGATATCCCTTCTCTTGCTCCCTTATGTGCTTTCTTATCTGACCCAATCCTTAGATAGCATCTCTGGGCCCAGTCTCCCAAGGTCATTCCTACCATTATAACATGACAGCCCTTTAGATATTTGAAAGCCACGATGATATCTCCATATATTCTTTTTCTTCTGTGTGCTAAACATAACCGGTGCCACCAACTCTTCCATAGAAATATTATTTCCTAGCCTCTTTTTTTGATGGCTTTTTCTGGGCACATTCCAGTTTGTAAAAGAGTCTCTGTGACGCAGTGGTTAGAGTGCAGTATTGCAAGCTACTTCTGCAGCCAGCTGCCTACAATTTGGCAGTTCAAATCCCACCAGGCTCAAGGTTGACTCAGCCTTCCATCCTTCCAAGGTGGGTAAAATGAGGACCCAGATTGTTGGGGTGTGTGTGTGTGTGCAAAAGGCTGACTCTGTAAACTGCTTAGAGAGGGCTGTAAAGCACTATAAAGCGGTATATAAGTCTAAGTGCTATTGCTATTGTCAATATTGTCTTTAAAATGTGGCATTCAGATATCAGATAATCAGAATTGGAAGGGACCTTATAGGTCATCTAGTCCAACCCCCGCCGAAGCAGGAGACCCTACACTATTTTTGACAAATGGCAATCCAATCTCTTCTTGAAAGCCTCAAGTGATGACACTCCCACAACTTCTGAGGGCAACTTTTGTTCCATTGGTTGATTGTTCTCACTGTCAGAAAGTTTCTCCTTATTTCCAGGTTGAATCTCTCTCCTTGATCAGTTTCTATCCATTATTCCTTGTCTGGCCTTTGGGTGCTTTAGAAAATAGCTTGACCCCTTCCTCCTCTCTGTGGCATCCCCTCAAATATTGGAAAACTGCTATCCTGTCTCCCCTGGTCCTTCTCTTCACTAGACTAGCCATGCCCAGTGGGCATGACATGATAGCAGTCTTCTAATATTTGAGGGGCTGCCACAGAGAGGAAGGGGTCAAGCTATTTTCCAAGGCACCTGAAGGCCAGACAAGGAGTAATGGATGGAAACTGAAAAGGCATTGACTTCCGACTCCCTTCGGTGCAATAAAATAAGGCATTAACATCAAACTTTTTTTTTACTTTTACACAATAGTTTAAACTAGCCATTTCTGTAACAAATAGAATTTTTTTAAAATAAAAGAATCTATTTAATAAATCACTTTTTTTGGTGCCATTGTAAGTTTGAATGGTCACTAGAGGGAAGGCTGGAATCCAAGGACAACCTCTACAATATTCTACTGTAGATGCAATCCCACCAATACAGAATGAAGAAGGATGACCACTCTTGACCCTGACTAACTTCTCTTGACCTTGTTTCAAGTGAAGAGGGGGGAAAAACCTGATTACTTTATAATTGAAACCATTAAAGATGCAGTTGAACAGCTTCTGGCCAATGGGGATGAAACCAGAGGAACACCAGGAGGGCTTGGTGTAGAAAAATAATTAATGCAGCATGCTATGTTATATTTAGGGAAGTGAAGATCAGCCCCTGACTTTTTCTTAAAGTATGGAGCCTAGAGTTAAAAAAAAATATTAAAAAAAAACCTAATGCAAAACAGCGCGGAATTATTAGTGCGCGTAATTTGCAAACTCTATTTCTGTTGGTGCATCTTAAAATATGCCAAGTCACACTGCAGATTTGCATTTGATTTGCGGAAGGCTCTTAATTTTTCCTTTTGCCCAGCTTACATCTATGCATACAAAAGGAAGAACGTTATCACTTTTTTTTTTTTTACTGGGCTTTTGACTTTCAGGATTTGCCACTGAAGGGAGGGAGAACAGCTTTCTTATTCTGCTAACGTGGTGGGATATTTTTAGGCCATAGGTAAGCAGCCTGCTCAGATTCAAATCTACTCCATTGTATTTTCCTTTGAGTAGGAGGGAATTTCTTTAGAAATTTCTTTAGATTCAGAATTGCAATTGAAAGCATTGCAATTCCCCAAACCCCCAAAACTTTAACCTTAGACTGTCTACTATTGACCTCACCCCTTTCCTAAGAGGTCTGTAGGGGACGTGCATAAGCGCACCAACGTGCCTACCGTCCCTGTCCTATTGTTTCTTTTATTTTTCTTATATGTACGCATTTCATGTATTCATAACTATGTATATACTTATACCTATTATCTTGTAAGCAATTGACAAAAATAAATAAATAAAAAAATAAAAAAATGGTCTTCATCCATCGTCTAGTTGACAGAATACTCTATTGGCATGGAATTTGCTTCCCCGTTGCTGAACCTCATCCTGCCTCTATATTTGTGTTGCAAGTCATGATGTAAAAAAGACTTTGAGGGTCACAGGAGACTGTAAATGACGTATGCCAGAGTTGGGGCAGTGCCAGTATATCGCTTCTAATGAATCCTTTGAAGTTTTTTGAAGTTTGGCTCGAGATTCATGATCTAATTACAGTAATTGCTGGAATCCTGACAACTAACTTAACAGTTGCAGTGATTTACTTAACAAAGGGTGGCGAGAAAGGTCATTAAATGGAGCAAAACTCTCTCTTTTCACTTAACGACAGAAATGTTGGGGCTCAATTGTGGTTGTAAGTTGAGGATTACCTGTATTTATGATGGTTGCAGCATCTTGGGGTCATGGGATCCACACTTGCAACCTTCCTAGCTAGTTTCCAACAAGCAAAGTTAATGGGGAAAGACTGGATTCACGTAATGACTGCCTGATTTATTTAACAACCACAGTGATTTGCTTAACAAATGTGGCAGAGAAAAGCTCATTAAAATTGGGTGCAACTGAGCAACTGCCTTGCTAAGCAATGGAAATGCTGCAGAAATGTGATTGTGGGTCGAGAACTACCTATATGAGCAAAGAGATATTTGTTCTGACCAAGGCTTCCTATAACTACTTATTTTAAAAACAAGACTTATTTTATTGCAATGCTGGGAATTGTTTTCATTCCCAGCCGGAATTCATCTCAAACAGTCCCTCGAGATAAGCACCCACCTTTCTTTTCTGTGAAGTGCTGCCGATAACAGAAGTATCAAATGAACTAGAAAAAACAACAACCAAAATTCAAAGAGCTTCAAGAATGAGCCTGAACCGAACGACTTTGCTTCCTGCAAAGGTCTCATTATCTTTGCCTGATCTTCATACCTTATGGGAGGGGCAATCACCTCCCAGCCTTACTCTTGAGTCGCCCCTTTTGTTTCAGCTGCTCTTGTCTTCTGGCAGCTCTGTGCACACGTGCACTGGGAACAGGCTCCCCTTGTTCCTCTGCCTCGCTGCTGCCAGACTCCGAAGGCTCCAGAGGCAGCACCCCACTCCCAGATGGTCCTGGCCCCATCTCCGCATCGGATGCAGGACCCTCGTCCGAGTCCTCTCCAGACTCCTGGATTGATCCCTGTTCTTCCCCACTGTCCGATTCCTCTGCTGTCTGCACCGGCTGCTAGCGAACCACAACAATATTTCCCATGTTTTCTGCTCCTCTGCTCTCAGCTCTAGGAAGTAGCCATGATTTTTTTTTTCATATTTTAGTGGAAATTCTTGGTGCCAGAGCAAAAACCAAAAGAAAAAAGACTCTCAAAGGGATCCTGGTAGCATGTACAGACCTGCTGGGCTGGCACATTTGGCAAAAGCTCCAATGCTCTGGAAGATAGATCACTTTCAACATTAGAACAGACAAATTTTCATCACTAGGAAATTAAAGATCTCTTGTGAATGCCCAGATCATTATCTATCAAGGCATAAATTGGACTGCCTGTCTCTAAACTGGCTGTTAGGAACGGATGCCCTGAAGAGAGAGTGACCTTTGAATTCCAAGCAATATTCAGTTCATTGCTTATTTAATTAGTGATACAGATAGCAGCGGCTTCCTTGTAAATTGGTTTATGTCTTCATTTCCACTGGAATCAAATACTTATCAGCTCTTCCCTGGCAAGGGAATTTCTTTTTTTAGATTTAATTCTGAAAAAAAAAAAAGAGCTTTGCTGTGAGAACCCCTGGCTGCAACTTATCAAAGCAGCCGTGTCTTTTCCTGGGAACATATCACCACAGCAAAATCCTGGGAAAAGGGGAAACTGTGCAAGAAAGGGCTATGTTGACATGCTTGAATGCAGCTTTTTTGGAACCAATTCTAAAACACACTGTATGGTTTTGTTTTTAGTTCTTAAATAGGATGAAGGATAAAGGGAATAGCAAGATTAGTTCTCTGCCTCAGCAAAAGTTTATCTGTCTATCATCTCTCTGTCTGTCTTCTATCTATCTATCTATCTATCTATCTATCATCTATCATCTATCATCTATCATCTATCTATCATCTATCTAACATCTATCTATCTATCTATCTATCTATCTATCTATCTATCTATCTATCTATCATCTATCATCTATCATCTGTCTTCTATCTATCATCTATCTATCTACTATCTACTATCTATCTATCTATCTATCTATCTATCTATCTATCTATCTATCTATCTATCTATCTATCTATCTATCATCTATCTAACATCTATCTATCTATCATCTATATCTATCTATCTATCTATCTATCTATCTATCTATCTATCTATCTATCTATCTATCTATCATCTATCATCTATCTATCTATCATCTATCTATCTATCATCTATCTATTTATCTATCTATCTATCTATCTATCTATCTATCTATCTATCTATCTATCTATCTATCTATTTATCTATCTATCTATCTATCTATCTATCTATCTATCATCTATCATCTATCTATCTATCTATCTATCTATCTATCTATCTATCACCTATCTATCATCTATCATCTATCTATCTATCTATCTATCTATCTATCTATCTATCTATCTATCTATCTATCTATCTATCACCTATCACCTATCTATCATCTATCATCTATCATCTATCATTTATCATCTATCACCTATCTATCACCTATCATCTATCTATCACCTATCACCTATCATCTATCTAACCTCTCATCTATCTATCATCTATCTATCATCTATCATGTATCTAATCTGTCATCTATCTATCATCTATCATCTATCTAATCTGTCATCTATCTATCATCTATCATCTATCTAATCTGTCATCTATCATCTATCATCTATCTAATCTGTCATCTATCTATCATCTATCATCTATCTATCACATATCATCTATCATCTACCTAATCTGTCATCTATCTATCATCTATCATCCATCTATCTATCTAACATCTATCTATCTATCCATCTATCTATCTATCATCTATCATCCATCTATCTATCATCTATCATCCATCTATCTATCTATCATCTATCTATCTATCTAATCTGTCATCTATCTATCATCTATCATCTATCTATCATCTATCATCTATCTAATCTGTCATCTATCTATCATCTATCACCTATCTATCTATCTATCTATCTATCTATCTATCTATCTATCTATCTATCTATCTATCATCTATCTATCTATCCATCCATCTATCTATCATCTATCATCCATCTATCTATCATCTATCATCTATCTATCTATCTATCTATCTATCTATCTATCTATCTATCTATCTATCTATCATCTATCTATCTATCTATCTATCTATCTATCTATCTATCTATCATCTATCATCTATCTATCTATCTATCTATCTATCTATCTATCTATCTATCTATATCTATCATCTATCTATCTATCATCTCTCTCTCTCTCTCTCTCTATCTATCTATCTATCTATCTATCTATCTATCTATCTATCTATCATCTATCTATCTATCTATCTATCTATCTATCTATCTATCTATCTATCTATCTATCTATCATCTATCTATCATCTCTCTCTCTCTCTCTCTCTCTCTCTCTCTCTCTATCTATCTATCTAATCATCTATCTATCATCTATCATCCATCCATCCATCCATCCATCCATCCATCCATCTATCTATCTATCATCTATCTATCTATCTATCTATCTATCTATCTATCTATCTATCTATATCTATCATCTATCTAATCTGTCATCTATCTATCATCTATCATCTATCCACAGGTACAACAGTCTGACTTACAACAGCTCACTTGAGCAGAACAGAACAGAACAACAGAGTTGATCTTCTGGTGCAACCCCCAGCTCAAGCAGGATATCATTTCAGTGATGGAACACCCAGAACTTCTGAAGGCAAGTCATTCTACTGGTTGATTGGTCTCCCTGTCAGGAAATTTCTCCTTTATTCTAGGTTGCTTCTCTCCTTGATTAGTTTCCACCCATTGCTTCTTGTCCTGCCTTCAGGTGCTTTGGAGAATAAGTTGACCAGAGGTGAAATTCAGAATTTTTCCCTACCGGGTCTGTGGGTGTGGCTTGATGGGATTCAATCTCTAAAAGGAAGAAGGTGGGCGTGTGTGGGTGGGGCCAACTGATTCAAATCATCCCTACCAATCTTCCCGAGGTGGTGAGAGGTGGTTGAATTTCACCACTGAGGTTTATTTATTTATTTATTTATTTATTTGATTTGTCAATTGTTTACAAGATAATAAGTACAAGTGTATACATGGTTGTGAATATATGAAATAGGTACATATAAGAAAAATAAAAGAATAAGAGAAACAATAGGACAGGGACGGTAGGCACGTTGGTGCGCTTATGCACGCCCCCTACAGACCTCTTAGGAAAGGGGTGAGGTCAATAGTAGACAGTCTCAGGTTAAAGTTTTTGGGGTTTGGGGAAGAGACTACAGAGTCGGGTAGAGTATTCCAGACATTGACCACTCTATTGCTGAAGTCGTATTTCCTGCAATCAAGTTTGGTGCGGTTTACTTTGAGTTTGTATCTGTTGTGTGCTCTTGTGTTGTTATGGTTAAAGCTGAAGTATTCATTGACAGGTAGGACATTGCAATGTATGATTTTATATACCATGCTTAAGTCGGATCGAAGGCGGCGTAATTCGAGGTTTTCTAGTTTTAGAATTTGAGTCTGGTGGCATAAGGTATTCTACAACGGGTAGAAGAGTGGAGAACTCTTCTTGTGAAATACTTCTGGACTTTCTCAATTGTATTAATATCACATACGTGATAAGGATTCCAGACTGATGAACTGTATTCGAGTATTGGTCTAGCAAATGTTTTGTATGCTCTGGTTAGTAGTGAGACATTACCAGAGAAAAAGCAACGTAGGATTAGGTTAACAACTCTTAATGCCTTTTTGGCTATGTAGTTGCAGTGGGCTCTAGCACTTAGATCATTAGAGGTGAGTATTCCCAGGTCCTTTACAGAGCTTGGGTCATCAACAAGATCTTGACTATTCAGCTTGTATTTTATTTTCAGATTTTTTTTACCAATATGTAAGACAGAGCATTTATTTGTTGAGATTTGAAGTTGCCATATGTTAGACCATTCAGATACATAGTCTAGATCTTTTTGTAGGGTAGTAGTATTGTCTGTGGTATTGAACAGCTTTACATCATCAGCGAAGAGAACGCAATTGCTCTTGATATGATCGCAAAGGTCGTTTATGTAGATTATGAAGAGAGTTGGTCCTAGAACACTGCCTTGGGGAACACCACTATTGACAGGTACTGGATTTGATAGGGCGTTCCCAATTTTGACCATTTGTTGTCTGTTTGACAGGAATGCTTCTATCCAGTTATTCAGTTGTCCAGAGATACCATAAGATTTTATTTTTAGGAGTAGTTTGTCGTGTACCACTGAATCAAAGGCTTTGCAGAAGTCTATGTAGATTGCGTCTATTGCTTTGCCCTGGTCGAGTTGTGTAGTCCATATGTTTTTGCAGTGTAAGAGTTGCAGATTACAGGATAGTTTTTTCTGAAACCAAATTGTTTATTGGAGAGTAGGTTGTTTGTCTCTAAATGGAGGATGATGGATTGATTAATAATTGATTCCATGACTTTACAGGTGACGCAGCATAAGGAGATTGGTCTGTAATTTTCAACTAGGCTTGGGTCTCCCTTTTTGAAGATAGGGATGACTGTGGCTTGTAACCATAGGTTGGGCAAGGAGCTGGTCCTGAAAGATTTTTCAAAGATTATGCTTAGAGGTTTGGCTATGGCAGTGGATAGCTTTCTTAAGAAGTAGGCACATATTCCATCCGGTCCAATAGATAGAGATGGTTTTAGGTTGCGTAGTGCTTTTTCAACGTTGTCTACTGTAAAATCGATATGTATTAGATCATTGTTGTTGTCTGTGGTACGGCTAGGAAACATTGGGCATGATCCATTACTGTTTACAAACACTGAGCCGAAGAATGTGTTAAAGATGTTGGCTTTAATGGTGTCGTCGCTGCAGTCTTTACCATCGGGTCCTATCAAGGGAGGGATGGACCTTGAGTCTTTTAGTTTGTTGTTTACAAAATTGTAAAAAGCACGGGTGGAATTGGTGCTTAGAAGGTTTTCCTCTTGTTTAATGTGGTAATTGGTGCATTCGGTCTTTATCTGGTGGCATAAATTTTTGTATCGGTTTTTGAAATTGGCAACGTGACCAGATTTGTTTTTCCGCCAGAGTGATCTCTTTTTGGATTGAAGTTTCCTTATTGATATGGGTAATCTGCTTTTTTGTTTTGTTTTTGGAGTTGTTGTTGGAACATATAGTTTGATGACTCTTTTGACTTCAAGTAAAAATATGTTGTAATGGTCTTCAACAGTATTGCATCCAGTGAATAGAGATTGCCAATCGAGGGATGAGAGATCATTATCTATAAGATCATAGTTGCCTATGAAAGAAGAACTTTCAGGTTGACCCCCTCTTCTTTGTAGTACCCCTCAAATATTGGAACCGTTAGCATATGTGATGACCCGGGCACGGCACAAAGGCAACACAGTCACATAAGTTAGAAAAGTCCCTTTAATACCTCCAACTTTGCCCCCAATGTCCAGTTACCTTCGGCTGGAGAAAAAACTCTCCCAAGAACAGTTTTTAAGTGGAGGAAATTCAGTCCGAAAACAAAGTACATATAAACTGTAAATAAAAATCCACCCAATCCACGCTGCAGTAATTAACTGGACAGGGCAGGATAAGGAATTGCAGACTTCAAAGGCCAACAAAACACACACAGTTGGGAAGACGCCAGGAAACCAGATAAGCCTCGACAAACAAAGACAACTCATGGTTTGCTTCCAGCAACTTTGCTGTGCATAGCTTGCCTTTTTAAACACTGTTTTCCCAGCTGCAGCTAATGAAGGGAATCAGGGCCCTTTTCTCCCCCGTAAGCCATACAACTCACGTTGCTCCCTTCTCCCTAGGATGAAGGGGGGGGTGAGCCTCGATCTTCCTCTGAATTCCCTCTACCTTGCTCTACCTCTCCCCTGCTCTGCACAGCCGGACTTTGCCCTTCCCCAGCTTCTTTCACAGCCACCAGAGCTACAATCTCACTCCCTGTCAGCTGCTCAACCTCCCTCTTGGAATCAGATTCCAACAGGGGCATGACATAATCCTTCTCTTCACTAGACTAGACACACCCAGTTCCAGCAACTGTTCTTCATATGTTTTAGCCTCCAGGCCCCTAATAATCTTTGTTGCTTCTCTGCACTCTTTCTAGAGTCTCAACATACTTTTTATATTGTGGCAACCAAAATTGGATGCAGTATTCCATTACTGACCCATTTGAAGTAACGACAGCATTGACAAAAGCGACTTATGACTGTTTTTTCACACTTATGATTGTGATCATTTGATGAAAATTCAGATGCTTGGCAACTGACTCATGTTTCTGACAGTTGCAATGTCCTGGGGTCATGGGATCCCCTTTTGCAAACTTCTGACAAGCAAAGTCAATGAAGAAGCAAGATTCACTTAACCAACATGTTTCTAATAAACAACTGCAATGTTTCAGTTAACAATTATGGCAAGCAAAGTCATAACATGGGACAAAATTCACTTAACAACTGTCTTGCTTAGCAACAGAAATGTTGGCCTAAATTGTGGTCATAAGTTGAGGACTACCTGTATTATGGTGTAGTAGTTGTCAGGGTTGCCAGATCGCAGTCTGGCTCTGTGGCCAAACTCAAGTCAAAATACGGCCAAATTCGGCCAAATTATTTTTTGCGCATGCGCGAGGGAAGGAGAGCGCCAGAGGACGCGCTTGTCCTCCTTTTGCTCATGGTGACGCGCATGCGCGAGGGAAGGAGAGATCTGGCCGATTTCACGGCCAAGCAACTTTCGTACGGCCAAATTTCCGGCCAAATAAATTTAGCCGGAGACATCATTTTTTTCACGGCCAAGCAGATAGAAATACAGCCAGATTTCTCGAATGTGGCCGGAAAAACGGCCAGATGGCAACCCTGGTAGTTGTTTGGGTTCAGAATGTCAGGAGATCACCACCATTTTGTACAATTAACAGTTTTCATATTCATATTTGTATTTGTAGAATGTTGCTCTGTTCCTTCTCTGCTTCTCTGAGCAAAACAGAATTTTTGGGATAGAAAAACATTTCCTTCCTGCTTTTGACTTTCACTGGCATCCTTGAAACTTGTTCTGACTCGCCTACCTCATTTGCTATAATGCCTGCAAGTAGAGTTCGCTGCCCTGACACCTTTGCTCCACAAAATGCATTTGGGTGCTAGTTTGCTTCTGGGTCCATTTCAAGGTGTTGCTTGGGATTTATAAAACCTTACATGGCATGGGGCCAGGCTATTATGGAACTGTTTGTCCCATTATATCAACACAGTCCTAGGCTGCCCAACAGAGGGATAGAATTAAGATCACGTGAAGTGTTAATTATAATGCCTGGGTTAAGAACACGCTTGGAATAATGCATCCAGGTTTGGTTGCCACTATGTAAAAAAGATGCTGAGATTCTAGAAAGAGGGCAGAGAAGAGTAACAAGGACCGGAGACTAAAACCTATAAAGCATAGTTGCTGGAATTGGGTATGTCTAGTTTGATGAAAAGAAGGACTAGGGGAGACATGATAGCAGCGTTCTGAGATCTCAGGGGCTGCCCCAAAGAAGAGGGAGTCAAGCTATTCTCCAAAGCACCTGAGGGCAGGACAAGAAGCAATGGGTGGAAACTAACCAAGGAGAGAAGCAGCCTAGAACCAAGGAGGAATTTCCTGAGAGTTAGAACAATTAATCATGACTTTGCCTCCAGAAGGTGCTCCAAAACTGGAGGTTTTTAAGAGATGGGACAACCATTTGTCTGAAATCATATATTGTTTCCTGCTTGAGCAGGGGGTTGGATTAGAAGACTTCCAAGGACCCTTCCAACTCTGTTGTTCTGATTAACCATTCTCACTGTCAGGAAATTCCTCCTTCGTTTCATGTTGGATCTCCCTCTGTGGAGCTTTTCTTCTGTTGCTTCTTGTTGCTTCTCACTTCAGAGAATCAATTCTTTCCTTCTATACTGCAGCTGAATTGGCTTCTGCGACAACGATGTGCACAAACTTGTCACCACTGAGGCGAAGCAACGTAGAAGAAGGAGAATCTCTCAGATCCCATTTGATTCCCTGAACAGATCTCCCCATTTTGCTTTTTTTTAAAAAAATAAATAAATAAATTTTATTGATTTTACAATTAAAACAAACCGACAACACATACACAAATGAAAAGAAAAAAGAGAGAAAAAAGGGAGAAGAAAATAGAAAGAAAAAATAGAAAACAATTAAAAACACTCTCATCTTCAACAGTTTGTAAGACCTCTTTTTATCCTTAATTTATGCCATATACACACACCTAATCCTTACATATATCTGTGTATCACTACTATGGATTTATCCTATCCTCTTTTGCCTTATAGTGTGAAGTCTATCTTTGGTCTATCCATTTGTACCAGCAGTTCCAGCTGTTGTAGTATATTGAGGTGTCTTTATTTTTTAATGCCAAAGTTAATTTGTCCATTTCTGCACAACTTGAAATTTTTTGAATGATCATCTCCTCTGATGGAACATGAGGCTGCTTCCAACATTGGGCAAAAGCCAATCTGGCCGCTGTCAAAATGTGCATTATTGTGTATTTCGCTTTTTTTGATATTTGCTTATTTTAAAGAAGAACCACTGACGTTCTCACCTATCTTTGGCAAGGCAATCCAAATGGGATAAATCTTGAGTGTAGCACGACAACGCTTTGGAGAGCAACAAGGGGTTGACAGGTGTGCAATTTCATTGACTCCGACCGGGGAGTAAATATTTACACTAACATTGATGGACAATTCGGATAGCAGGAAAATTTAAGGCTGAAATGGTTCACATTTCTATGTTATTTAGAAGGTCTCCTAGGAATTCATCTCAATCGTCTTCACGGTGATGAGAGCAGGCGGAATGCTGTGGCTTGAAGAGAGATTTTATACCAGCATTTATAAATAGTTATTTCCCATTGGTGCTGACTGTCCAAGTCAACTTATGTTAAATATGAAGAATGAGAAAGCAGGCATCCTAATACAGGAGATTCTCAAAGTGAATATAAAGGTAAAAAAATCAGAAACTTTTCTTTTTAATGGAAAAAGACTTGGATTTTTTTTTTTTGGGGGAACTTTGGTGCTATATATGTTGATGGCAGCAAGATTACTTTTTGCACCAAAACGGAAGGACATTTCGATTCCCACAATGGATGAATGGCTGCAAAAGTCGATGGAGTTAGCAAAGATGGCTCAATGGATTGCTTTGATTCAAGAAAAAAAAAAGCCACAATTACTTTTGTTTCTACTTGGAAACTTCTTCTGGACTTTGTGCTCGAGGTGGTAAAAAATAATAACATTGACTTTGGGTTTTACCATTTAGATAGGTTTGTTGTTAGAGAAATGGCTAGTTTATACTATTACGTAAAAGTAAAAAGTTGAGGTTTCATGTTATTGTCTTATTCTACCACACCAAAGGGAGTCGGAAGTCAATTCCTTTTCTTTCTTTTTCCTCCTTTTCCTATACTTTTCCCTTTCCTTTTCTCTCCCTCTATTTTTCCTGCTATTTTCTTTTGCATTTTTGTATTTTATATTATAATTAAAAAAAAAAAAAGAATGAAGGCAGGCATTTGTTTCAGAGTAAATGGAAAAAAATCAGATGAATGTAGGGTCAAAAAAATCAAGATAGGAGCTGGAGCTGCATGAACAAAATCCTGCCCCCTTTTCATGTTTCTTCCAGTTTGGTCTAGTGGTGAAGGTACTAAACTAGAAAGCAGGAAGTTCTAGTTCCACATTAGCATGAAAGCCAGCTGGGTGACTTTGGACCAATCACCAGGAGAATGTGAATTTAGTTCTGCCTTTGATGTGAAAGCTGGCTGGGTGACTTTGGGTCAATCACCAGGAGATGGTGAGTTCTGGTCCTGCCTTAGGCATGAAAGCCGGTTGGATGACTTTGGGCCAATCACTAGGAGACCATGAATTCTAGTCCCGCCTTAAGCATGAAAACCAGATGGGTGACTTGGGCCAATCATCCACCCTACAATTTTAAAAGCAATCTTTAATTCAACCCAGGCTGAGATTTTGTGATGGGTTGAAAGGTACCCAGTGAGTATCCAGGAAGGATCTAGGAATGGGACCAAACACAGAGAAGAGATTTCTTTCAATAATTGTTCCAAAGAAGTAGGACCATCTAATGAAATGTCTATGGGTGGACTGTGGTGTTCTGACAATTATGAAAGGTGTGGCTAGACAATGCACAAATGCCCTTTTGTTGTACAAGTACTTTGACAGTGGTTTGCCTTGATGTGCTGTAGGAAGTTAGCACCCACCCCTCTCCTAGAAAAATGAAATATCCTGGGAAATATTTAAAAGGCAGAATATTTCCTTTAAAAAGAGTAGAAACTCAGAAGCAGAAACTCACCTCAGAAGTAGAAGCTCATCCTCACCTTTGTTAATGGGTGGGCCATTAAGGTCTGGGCCAGAATACTTTACATAACAAAGATCTCCAGATAAAACTATAGCAATTGCCCAAAGCCTTTTCAGTGCATCATCATCCAGCAAGGCTCAACCAAGCCTGGAACTCAGGACAGCCTACAGAGTTGCTCCTGCATGGCCCCATGGGAGTCTGACAACCAATCAGAATACAAGCTCCAATTCAAATCCCAACAAAGGTTATAAAACCCAGGCACTCTCAGCATCTCAGCCCTTCTTGACCTTCTCTTCTCACCTTGAAGCATGTGATCATCCTTCTCACTTTGGAGCTTCAAGCCATGTGGTCCTGTCTAGCATCTTTCCAAACAGCCTCCATCTTTCCAGTGTCTTTTTCCCCACTTGGAACTGAAACCAGAAGGATTTTTCTTCCAATAGTGCTTTGCAGAGTGGCATCTTCGGTGTGCGGATGCTGATGGAGGCTCACAGAGAGAAGAAAATCCCGCTCCACACCGCCTTCTTGGACTTGGAAAAGGCCTTCGACCGAGTCCCGCACGATCTCATCTGGTACGCACTGCGAGATCACGGCGTGCCCGAGCTACTCGTACAATGGGTCCAACTCCTATACAGATGTCACAAAAGCCGTGTAAAAGCGGCAGCTGGGATATCAGAGGAGTTCAATATCACCGTCGGCGTACACCAGGGCTCTGCTCTCTCACCACTGCTGTTCATTCTGGTGATGGACACAATTACACACGACCTGCACACGCCCGCCCCATGGACGCTGCTCTACGCCGATGATGTGTTCCTGGCCAACCTGCGCAAGGCTGAACTCGAGCACCTAGTCCAACAGTGGCACGACCGCCTCGAGCAGTTCGGGCCCGGTTGAACCTAAAGAAGTCCGAATACCTGACCACTGACAACGAAACGACAGGCTCCATCCACGTGAATGGGCAGGAGCTACCGCGCGCCTCCACCTTCAAGTACCTGGGAACTACTCTTGGGGAAGAAGGCCTACTACAAACTGAGGTGGCAGCCAGGATCAACGCAGCGTGGGGCAAATGGAAGTCCGTCACGGGCGTCCTCTGTGACAAGAAGATGCCGATGCGCCTGAAGGCGAAAATCTATAACTCTGTGGTGCGCCCGTGGCCATATACGGCGCAGAGTGCTGGCCGACGACCAAAGAAGTTGAAAGCAGACTCCAGACAATGGAGATGCGAATGCTCCGATGGTCGGTAGGCCTCACCCTACTCGATCGCGTCAGGAATGAAGAAGTGCGCAGACGGTTCAACGTCGTGCCCATCCCCACGGTCATGAGGCAGTCCGGCTACGATGGTTCGGCCATGTGAGTCGCGCCAAGGAAGAATCCATCATCAAATCTACGATGAAGGTGATTGTCGGAGGAGCGAGACCGCGTGGTAGACCTAAGCAACGCTGGATGGACACGATCAAGGCCGATCTAGAGACCGCGAAGGCAGAGCGCGAGACAAACGCTGAAGAAAAAGAAGAAGAAGTGCTTTGCAGAGTGGCATCGTATCTGAGTTGCAAGCATCCATCTGACCACCAGAGGTCTAGAAAGGGAAGTTTTGGTGCTGCCACCTGGTGGTCGCTGAGATTTTTGCAATCCACACACACACACGCAGAAGGGCTACGCAATAGGAGAGAAGCAGGCCTAATGTTGCATCAATGAACCCCTTAGAGAATTCATTCCTTTCATTGGCAGCCCGAAATCAGCGGGTTGGCAGGAAGAAATGAGACATATAAGAATTAATATCCTTGGCCACTTCAGAGTGATCTAAATTAACTCTAAAGCACTCCGGAGTATTGCTTTGACAGCACAGCTGACAGAGAGGGAATAGGAAAAAAAACCTGATTGTTAAAGGAACAAAACTTGATGAAAAGTGGAGACCAATGCTTAGCTTTATGCATAAAGCTAATCTAAAGGTTTAGCATGCACCAGAAGGATGGCTTAAATTGCTGATCTGAAAAAATAAAAATAAAGGGGAAAAAAATATGCCCCTGTAAAAACGAGTTTGTTTTGAAAGCCTGAAAAGATGCTTCCTAGTTTTAGTTGCTGAACAGACTGATACGAATCCCTTCCACTCTGAAAAAAGATAACCCAGTTTGTCACAGTAATGTCAAACAGACAGAGTTGCTGATAAACAACTCTATTTCGACGGCAAAGAAACACTGTTTGGTCTAGGAAAGACATAGGAAGAGTTGTGGTGAGTACATTTCCCTTCTCCCGTGGCCAATAAACTGCTTTTCTCAGCAGAAAAAGGGCAAGAAAGAACCAGACACGGATAATGCTGTAAGATATAATCATTTAGAGCTGTTTTCTGGAGAATCCCCTCTTCAGGAACGGGAGCTGCAGAGCTTAATAGTAGATTGGATACCAAGGAAAGGCTCTCTTGGATAACTGGTTATGGGAACGAAATCTGGGCCTTGACCCCCCTATTCCGGATAGTCTTTAGAATCAGACTAGAGCTGGAAGGGGATCTTGGAAATCTTCTCGTCCAGCACTATTTGCAACCTTCTTTAGTTGGCTTCTGACCAGCCAAGTCAATGGGGGAAGCCAGATGTGCTTAATAACCATGATTTATCCCAAAGGTGCTTTTTTAAGGAGGCAACTGGACTTCCTTGTTTTTCTTTGAAGATGTTTTGCTTCTCATCCAAGAAGCTTCTTCAGCTTTGACAGGGTGGTGGGGAATGGAAGGATGCCCTGTGTAATCCTTGTAGACAGCTAGTTATTTGCATCCTTTTGGAGCAGTGGTCGCCAACCAGTGGGCTGCGGCCCACTGGTGGTCCGCGGGAAAATTTTGGTGGTCCGCAGAGAAATGTCACTCCCAGAGTATCCCCCAAAGCAATTAATCCAGGCTGCACGGAAACACAAGGCTGCGCCATCAGTCAAAATTCATATTAGTGGTCCTGGGATTTAAAATTATGACAGAGAGAGAGAGAGAGAGAGAGAGAGAGAGAGAGAGAGAGAGAGGAGAGAGAGAGAGAGAGAGAGAGAGAGAGGAGAGAGAGAAAGAGAGAGAGAGAGAGAGAGAGAGAGAGAGACAGGAGAGAGAGAGAGAGACAGAAACAGAGAGAGAGGAGAGAGAGAGAGAGAGAGAAGATGTATGTATGTATGTATGTATGTATGTATGTATGTATGGCATTCAGCTTTGTTCGGGTATTTTCCACGTCATAGTAGTGGTGCTTTTAAAGTTGTAGCAACGTTTCAGCAGAATCTCATCTGCCATCATCAGGCTTCTGTATAGTGTTCATCTGAAGCTTGATGATGGCAGATGAGATTCTGCTGAAACTACAACTAAAAGCACAACACAATGACGGGAAAATACCCGAACAAAGCTGAATGCCATACATGTAAGTACCCCGAAAACTTAAGAAAAAACACACACACACACACACACACACTTCTCAGAGAAGCACAGAGCAGAAGACACAAGCCTGAAGATGATGAATGAGACTTCATCGAAATGTTGCCTAGATACTTCCAATCTTACGCGGGAGAAAACCCGAATAACCAAAGATCCACATACAAATACCATGAGAACCTCAGAAAACACACACACACACACACACACACACACACACACACACATATATATTAGATCAGATCTCTCTCTCTCTCTCTCTCCCCCACCAAAGTCAGCAAGCCACTGTCAGTCAAAATTCATATTAGTCATCCCCGGGATTTAAAATGATGAGTTTGGTGGTCACTGAGGTCCAGAAGGTTGGTGACCCCTGTTTTAGAGAGACATTGAGGCCATCTGGAGGTTTGTCTCTGCCATCCGATGGTGGTGCAAATTGGTGTGGAGCCTTCTTGGAACAGTTGAAAGGACTGTGTTGTAGATTGGAGATAGATGATGTCGTGTATTTAGTGTGTATGGTTAGTTCCTATGTCTGAAATTAGGGCTGTCTTTTCTAACTGTCAACTGCTTGTATTATGATTTTGACTGAAAAGCTACAGAAAAATATTCTTATGCAGGTCAGAAGAATTATATTTCCATGTAAAAAAACAACCTTGGTCAGTGACTTCCTGGGGGGCTTATCAAATTTTTCTTGAAGTCTCATCGCAGGACTGTATCCTCTCTTAAACAAAGGCATACGTTATTCTCGGTTTCCAGCGTTTCCTATGTTTCAAAGCATCTGATAGGTAATTCTGTGTTTGCCTTCGTTCTTTTCTTCCTGGTAGAAAATCTTCAAGCCCTATTGCCCTTTTTTGCCTTAAAAAATAAAAATAAAGGGGTCATATTTGTGGATGAACACCCTTTCATTTTTTTTGGCTAAGATTGTTTTAGGAAGTGGCATTTTTGTGAATTCCCACTGCTGTTTTGCATTGTCTCAGCAGGTGTCAGCACCAAGCTGACCTCTGGTGATCCTAGGAAAAAGACCTAAACAGAATAGAGCTAATTATTAGGGGTGGGGGGTGGGGGGAGAGAAATCCTAAGGAATGATTGGCCATGTAGATCAATATTTTTCCATTTCTCAGTCAGTCTGGGGAATTCTGGGAGTTGAAGTCCAGGCATCTTAAAGTTGCTGAGTTTGAAAAATATTAGATGAAGTTATTGGGTGCTGTGCAAAATTGGAAAGGACTTAAATTCATAGCTTCGGTTAAAGGAGGAGAAGGGAGAAGGGAGAAAAGGGAGAAGAGAGAAGAGGAAGGAGGAGGAAGAGGAGGAGAAGGAGAAAGAGAAGAAGAGGAGGAGGAGGAGGAAGAGGAGGAATAATAATGCAGAGAAAATGGTTAATCTTTTCTTAGAGAAGGAGGAGGAGGAGGAGGAGGAGGAGGAGGAGGAGGAGGAGGAGGAGAAGGAGAAGGAGAAGGAGAAGAAGAAGAAGAAGAAGAAGAAGAAGAAGAAGAAGAAGAAGAAGAAGAAGAAGAAGAAGAAGAAGAAGAAGAAGAAGAAGAAGAAGAAGAAGAAGAAGAAGACAACTAAGCAGAATCAGATCAGATTTGTTTGGATAGGAGACCACTAAGAAATCAAAGAGCTATACAACCAAGCCTGGGACTCAGGATAGCCTACAGAGTTGCCCCTGCATGGCCCCCTGGGAGTCTGACAACCAATCAGAATACAAGCTCAAATTCAAATCCCAACAGAGGGCATAAAACCAAAGGATTCTCAGTATCTCTTCTCTATTTTCTTCACCCAGGAGCTCCAAGGCATGTGATCCTGTCCACCATTAAACCTTCTTTCCAAGCAACTTCCATGACTCCAGTGTCTTTTTCCCCGCTTGAAACTGAACCCAGAAGGACATTTCTTCCAACAGACCTTAGCTGTCTTCTCGTCCAACCTGCTGCTCAAGCAGGAGACATTATACAATTTGAGACAAATGGCTGTCCGATCTCTTCTTAAAAACTTCCAGTGATGAAGCACCCACAACTTCTGAAGGCCAGCCGTTCTACTGGTTAATTGTTCTCACCTGGTTAATTGTCCTCACCGTTAGTAAGTTTCTCCTCAATTCCAGCTTGCTTCTCTCCTTGATTAGTTTCCATCCTTTGCTTCCTGTCCTGCCTTCAGGTGCTTTGGAGAATAAGCTGACCTTCTCCTCTCTATGGCAGCCCCTCAAATACTGGAATACTGCTATCATGTCTTCAAGTTCTTCTCTTCTCTAGACTGGCCATACCCAGTTCCTGCAACCGTTTTTCATGTGTTTTAGTCAAATATGCAGTATTTTAAGTCAAAGACAATGGGTAATCCTCTGCAGGGATCAATGCGCAAGAGAGTGTTGTGACCTTAAAAGGAGAAATCTGATCTTGCAAGACCTTCTTGTGACTTCCTTATTGTCCTTCGATGCCAGATGTCCTTAACATCAGACTTCATAGCGGGGGATGGAGCCGACATGGAAAAAAATCTGCAATCTTCTGGGTCTGCAGTATGACTGCATCACCACAATTCTTAATTAAGTGTGTGTGTGTGTGTGTGTGTAAGGGGAATGGGAAAGGGCACAGCAGAGAATTAAGTGACTGGATGAAGTCCCTGAAGCAGTCGGCGTGAGCTAAAATGGACTCCAGGAGATGGTAGTGGACAGGAAGGCTTGGAAGAACGTTGTCCATGGGGTCGCGAAGGGTCAGATATGACTTCGTTGACTAACAACAACAACATATGGGAAGATGGAAGGAAGAAGGTGCCTTTTCTATTCACAGAAAAGTCTCTAACAGATTAACCGAGTTGGAAGGGACCCTGTAGTTCATCTAGTCCAACCCCCCACCCAAGCAGGAGACCCTACACCATTTCTGACAAATGGCAGTCCAATTTCTTTTTGAAAGGCTCCAGTGATGAAGCTGATTATCTGATTTATTAGCTGATTATCTGTCTGCAGGAAAAGCTCTCTCCAGGGAACTGATGCCTTGGAAGCCATATTTTACTTGGAAGCTTCGAGGCTGCCACATTTTAGTGCCTGGGAATTTGGGAGGGGGGATTTCATAGAGAGGTGGAAAATTAGACTCAGCAACATTCTTTCTTAAAAGTCAAGGACATGTTACCCTGTACCTGGAAATGAGTGTCTAGAGCAGCGGTCACCAACTGGTGGTCCATGGACCACTGGTGGTCTGTGAGAAAAATTTGGTGGTCCGCAGAAAAATTATTTGCATTTTTTTATATTGCACTAAATCAGGGGTCCTCAAACTACGGCCCCTGGGCCAGATACATGCAATAAACGTTTGTGTTGCTGCAAAGAATCTCCCCCTTTGGGGTCTTTTTGTGTGAGTCGGGTGTGTGTGTGTCTGCTTCAGTCTCCTGGGGCAAGGCTTTGGGCGAAGGCTGGAGGGAAGGGCCGCTGGTGGCGAAAAGCTGGAAGGCCTCGTTCCAGTGGGACTGCATCATGGCCTGGAACTGGCTGATCATCTCATCCTGCTGAGCCTCCAGGTGCTGGTACCTGGCCTTGCACTCCCGCAGGTCTTCCCTCTGCTTGGAAAGCCTATGCTCCTAGTCCTCAGTGAGGTGCTTCTGCTGAGCCTCCTTCTCGGTCAGATTTGAACTGCGCCAGCTCTTTCTCCTGGGGGCTGCTTAGCTCCAACAACTGCTTCCTCTTGGGGCCCTAAGGAGCCCGGGCGGGCAGGCAAGGAGTGGCTGGGAGGGAGGGGCGAGTAGAGGCCAGAGAGGCACCCCTTGACATGAGTGACATCGAGTTGGCCACGCCCATCCAGTCACATGACCACCTAGCCACGCCCACCCAGCCGGTCATTAGGCAGATCACATTAATGATCCGCGGGATTTAAAATTATGAATTTAGTGGTCCCTGAGATCTGAAAGGTTGGTGACCCCTGGTCTAGAAGGATGTCTCCAGTTGGGATGATGGTTTGATTGGGCCATGTGATGGGCTGATGGGTGCAGGGGGATGAATCTTTGGATTTCTTTTGGGAAGGGAAAATCTGGAACTCTCAGATTTGGGTTTTCCCAGATGTGCCAATATGACAACTCTAATAAAATGGAACTTTGAGTTGTCTTGGAGTTTATTGGTTTGGAGTTGATTGGTTGGAATGCTGACAACTGGTTCCTGGTGCCCAAAAAGGTTGGGAGGCCCACTGCTTTAGAGCACCCCAAACCACCTGAAATTGAATTGCAGGAAAGCAAGAGAGGTACAAACCCCAGACAAGAGCAAGCCACCAGGAATGCGTGATAAGGAGTCTGTTTTTGCAAACTCAGCTATGAGGGTTTCCCCTACCTCCTGTTCAGAGTTTTGATGAATGGCCCCTGTCTACCTCATTACGCTGCAATGAAACTTTATTGTTCCCCAGTCCTCTTGATTTTTAAGCTTTATGAGAAGCGTATTGGAAGGTTAAAAAAAAATAATGAAACGAGCTCCTGTCAAAGAGGAAGAGGCAAAAGAGCAGATGTTTATCTGCGTTATCTGGAAAAGATTGAACAGACACGAAATCCTGGAAGCCGGTTGGAAGCGTGGGTCACGATAAATCTGCCCTGGTTTACCGTCTTCCTAAGTAAGGGAGCTATTATGCCGTGTCAGTTTCCCCCACCTTCCAACACACAAATTTTCTTAAGAAAGTTTTTTTTTAAAAAAAATACAGTTTTCCCTGCTGCCATTATGTTACATAGGTTTCCCTGCTCTATTCTTTTTCTGTTTTTAGCCATTTTTCATTTTTGTATGTTCCAACATCTAAGGGGTTGCCACAAAGAAGAGGAGGTCAATCTATTCTCCAAAGCAGCTGAAGGTAGAAGTAATGGATGGAAACTAATCAAGGAGAGAAGCAACCCAGAACTAAGGAGAAATTAACCAGTGGGACAACTTGCCTCCAGAAGTTGTGAATGTAAATTTTTAAGAAGAGATTGGACAACCATCTGTCTTAAATGGTATAAGGCAGTGGTGGCTAACCTTTTTGGGCTCCTGTGCCAAAAATTGTGTGTGTGCTTGCACGCTTGTGCTCACATGCCAGCACCCAGAAGGCAATGCGTGCGCCCCCATGCCCCCTACGCATGCACGCGCAATCCCCACCCACCCACCCATTCCCTGCCACCCCTTTATCTGCACTGCGCCTCACAGCTGTTTTTCGGTGGGTTTGAGGCCTTTTTCGGCCTCCCAAAGGCTTAAGGAAGGCTTCTGCAGGCTTCTGCAGGCCGAAAACTAGCCCCGTTTGGTCACTTCCGGTATTTTTGGAAAAACAGGAAGTGATGAAATGGGGCTAATTTTCGGCCTGCAAAGCCTGCAGAAGCCTGCAGAAGCCTTCCTCAAGCCTTTGAGAGGCTGAAAAAGGCCTCAAACCTGCCGAAAATCAGCTGTGAGGCATGCACATGCACAGTGAGGTAAGTTTGGCTACAGCTCACGTGCCAGCACAAATGGCTCTGCGTGCCACATGTGGCACGCGTGCCATAGGTTCTCCATCATGGGTATAAGGTTTCTGTTAGGGATATACACCCTAGCAGAACGTGCAACGGTAGTCAGTCAGGCAGGCAGATATGTGAGATAAACGTTGTTGTAGTTTACACTCAGTAAAACAGATACAATGTGCTAGTTAAATAGTTTATTCCAGTAAGATTGTTAGCATAGTCAAACAGCCCATATATCATACACTAAGTTCAGTCCGTCCGGGGATTATCCATTAGCAAAGTCCAGTGTCGAAACAAGAGGTCAGTAAACTTACAAATAATCAGTCCAGTAATATATCTCCTTTTGCAGTAGAGATATGAAGAAAATCAAACCTCTTTTCTTCGTTCATCAATAGCAGGGAAAACACGCAGTTATCACCATCAATCCATCATTGTCAGCAATCCAGTAAAAGCCAGCAAACAGTGAGCTCTCTTGCTCCCTCTTATGGTGATTTTACAACCGCACCCAAAATACATGGTCTGCATTTAAAGTGATACACACAATCATAGTCTATATATATTATTTTACCCAAACTAAGTTAGGTAACCATGTTATTCCTAACAGTTTCCTCAGTAGGGCGTTAGACTAGAAGACCTCCAAGGTCCGTTCCAACTCAGTCCTGTTCTATTCTATTCTATTCTATTCTATTCTATTCTATTCTATTCTATTCTATTCTATTCCATTCCATTCCACGCCACGCCACGCCACGCCACGCCACGCCACGCCACGCCACGCCATGCCACTCCATTTTCAGAAACCTGTTTTACTTTAAATGCATCTCTCAGATTTGCTGTTCCATATGTATCTGTTGTTCCAAATATTTATTTCCCATCCTGTTTGATTGTTGTGTTTAAGGCTGTCCGTGGATCCTGGGAATCTTTAAGCAACACATATGTACGTGTTGTGAGACAGAACATGTACGTGTTGGCATATGTGAGAATGACAATATTTTTTTTTTTAATGTGCCAGTGCTCTGCAAAAGATGGGAGAAAAACGTCCTCTCAGACTTGCAGTTTTTACCAAGGGGAAAGTGGTGATTGGCTTGCAAGAAATGATAGAAAGTGATTTCCATGAATACATGTAATTAAAACTGTTTTGGCCTCCTTATAGGAAACACAATATCTTGCTTTTCTGTCTCTGTCTCTCTGTCTGCCTGCCCATGGGTCAGCTTTGAGCGAAGGGTTTATAAAAGGAGCAGGAGTCTCAACCTCTTTGCAGGGGTTTTCAGGGATATGAATTAATCATATAGACGGGGAAGTTTCTTTTCTATTTACAGAAAAAGTCTTCATGCCGTTGTGGCTCATATCTCTGGAACCGAGTTTTATAAACCACATTCAAGCTTATTTGGGATGGATCTGCCTTATATAGAATCATTAGGGGAAATTGCTAACTTTCTTTATGCAGCGTATGCAGCTTTGAGAAGGATTCTTAACAAGTAATTCTCTTCTCTTCTCTCTCCCCCCTCCCCCACCCCCTCCCCTCCTCTCCCCTCTCCTCCCTCTCCATCTCATTTCCCTCTCTCTCCTCCCCCTCCCTCCCCCTTCCCCTCCCCTCCTCTCCTCCCTCTCCCTTTCCATCTCATTTCCTCTCTCCCTTTCCCTCCCCTCCCCTTTCCTCTTCTTCTCTCTTCTCCCTCTCCCCTCCTTCTCCCCCTCCCTCCCCCACCCCCTCCCCTCCCTCTCTCCTCCCTCTCCATCTCATTTCCCACTCTCTCCTCCCCTCTCTCCCCCTTCCCCTCCCCTCCCCTCCCTCCTCTCCTCCCTCTCCATCTCATTTCCCTCTCTTCCCTCCCTCTCCCTCCCCTCCCTCTCCCTCTCCCTCCCCTCTGCTCTTCTCTTCTCCCTCTCCCTCTCATTTCTCTCTCTCCCCTCCCTTTTCCTCCCTCCCTTTCCCCTTCTCCTCTCTTCTCCCTCTCCCTCCTTCTCCCTCTCCCTCTTCTCTTCTCTTCTCTTTCTCTTCTCTTCTCTTCTCTTTCTCTTCTCTTCTCTTCTCTTCTCTTCTCTCCTCTCTCTCCTTCTCTCTCATTTCTCTCTCCCCCCTTTCCCTCCCCTCTCCCTTTCCTCTTCTCCTCTCTTCTCCCTCTCCCCTCCTTCCCCCTCTCCCTTCCCCTTCTCTTCTCCCTCTCCCCTCCCCTCCTCTCCTCTCTCCTCATTTTCCAAAGCACCTGAGGGCAGGAGAAGAAGTAACGGGTGGAACAAGAAGAACTTAGAAGAAATTTCCTGTCAGTCAGAACAATTCATTAGTGGAAGCGGCTTGCCTCCCAGAGTTGTGGTGACTCCATCACTGGACATTTCCGAGAAGAAACGGAACAGCCATTTGACTAGAATAGTAGAGGATCTCCTGCTGGAGCAGAGGGTTGGACTAGATAGATAGAAGGTTCCTTCCAATCCTATTATTCTACATTGCATATTTCCCCAAAAGCAAGTAAGGAAATAAATATATAACCAAGCAGAAAACCATCTTATATTGCTTGTTTGGGTGTTTTTTTTTCTCCCTCCCCCTCTTTCCATTTTAATTGTAAATTCCTCAGGATATTCTGGCATTGGGCAGCTTCTACATCTAAATAAATAAATAACCCAGCCCATATCAAAACTAGCATGCCAGGAAGTTATTGGCTTCAGTTGTATTGCTAGGTAAGGTGTTTTATGATCTTGTAGGGAGATGCTCAGCCACAAGGCAGGCTCCAAAATATAATTTTCTCCTAACAGAGTACCATCCATTCCAGCGCCGACAAAGAAGCAGGAGATACAGCTATGAAGATAGACAAGATCAAAATTTAGAATAGATACTGTTTGGACTTGAAATGTGCCAAGTCAGGTGTCCCTGAGAAGGAGACTTAAAAAAAAACAAAAAACTACTGTGTGAACTGAAAGAGCTCCACCGGCTTGCCTGCAGTGCTACAGAATAAAAATATTTGCTCTTTAGCCTAAATATAGATCTGAGAACAACCTCATTAGTTAATATTTTATGCAGAATGCATAAAGGGAGAGCAAGTTGGTTCTGGACATCATTAGCCGACTGCCTGAATCCTAATGAACTCGCACATCCTGCAGTTTACAAGCAAGTCGCTCGATCTGGAGGAATATGCTTACGCAACGGCTCCTTTCAGCAAAATTCCACTCTCTCTTAAATTACCTGGATGGAATCCCCCAAAGCTGAAGAATTTTATATACAGAGACAGGCTGTCAGAAGCTCAACACCCTGCAGAGCTGGAAAAGGATCTGGGATGCAGGGGAAGAAAATGAGAAGGAATGGAGCTTTTACGTTTGTTTGTTTTTTTTGGATTATAAAAAGCGCAATTTTTAAAAACAACTCAAGGTTTGGATTTTCATTAGATAGCAATAGCACTTAGATTGATATGCCACTTCACTGTGCTTTACAGCCTTCTCTAAGTGGGTTTACAGAGTCAGCCTTTTGTCCCCAACAATCTGGTTCCTCATTTTACTGACCTTGGAAGGATGGAACGATGAGTCAATCTTGAGCCGGTCAGGATTGAACTCCTGGCAGTGGGCAGAGTTACTACTGCACCAACACGCCTCAGTCATAGCAGTATTCTAGAATTTGAGAGGCTGCCACAAATTAGAGGGGGTCAACTTATTCTCCAAAGCACCAGAGGGCAGGACAAGAAATAATGGATGAAAACTAATCAAAGAGAGAAGCAACTTGGAATTAAGAAGAAACTTCCTAACAGTGAGGACAATTAACCAGTGGAACAGCTGGCCTCCAGAGATCATGGGTGCTCCATTGCTGGAGGTTTTAAAGGAGAGACTGGACAGCCACTTGTCTGAAATGGTGTAGGGTCTCCTGCTTGAGCAGGGGGCTGGACTAGAAGACCTCCAAGGTCCCTTTCAGCTCTAGTCTAATTCTAAGATGTGACAAAAGTTACACCACAAGAATACGTTCACTTTGCGAGAAGAAAATACAGGTGGTCCTCGAATTATGACCATGATTGAGCCCCAAATTTCTAAGCGAGAAAGCTGTTAAGTGAAGTTCACCTCATTGTATGGCCTCACTCTTAAGTGAATCACTGAAGTTAAGTTAGTAACATGGTTGTTAAGTGAATCTGGCTTCCCCATTTGATTTTGCTCGTCAGAAGGTTGCAAAATGGGATCACATGACCCCAAGACACTGCAACTGTCATAAGTACATGCCAGTTGCCAAATATCTGAATTTTGATCACGTGACCACAGGGATGCTGCAATGGTCGTAAGTGTGAAAAACAGTCCTAAGTAATTTTTTTCTGTGCTGTTATAACTTTGAACAGTCACCAAATGAATGATTGTAAGTCAAGGACTATCTGTATAATAAATGCATCGGTCTGGATTCATTTTTAGTTATGCTTACTTTTGTGATCACAAGCTTACAATTCCTTTGATTTTAGTATTCCTATACTTTTTCTGCGTTCTGCATAATGTTGCAAAGTAGAATAGAGGCCTGGCTGCATGCAGATTGTATATTTGTTGGTAACTCTAAAACAGGCATAGAAACGTTTTATGAGTTGACATTTGTGTAGTTTCCATCAGAGGTGGTATTCAGCAGGTTCTGACCAGTTCTGGAGAACCGGTAGCAGAAATTTTGAGTAGTTTGGAGCAGTGGTCCCCAATCAGTGGGCCAGGGACCACTGGTGGTCCAAGAGAAAATTTTGGTGGTCCGCAGAGAAATGTCACCCCCAAAACAATTCTTCTTCTTTCCTTCTTCTGCTTTTGGCTGCATGCAAGGAAAGCAGCAAAAGTCTTTCTCTCTCCCAAACTCTGCCAGAAATGAGTCTTTGGGACCCTGCAAGGCATCCTGCTCCAAGAAGCTGCACCAGCACGACAAGTCTCACAAAGACTCATTTCTGGCGGAGTTTGGGGGAGAAAAGAAAGACTTCTGGCTGCTTCTGCTGCTTTCCTTGCGTGAAGCCAAAAGTCTCTCTCTCTCTCTCTTTCCCCCTGAGAACGGAGCTGGAGACGGTATCCTGTAATCCCAAATAATGAATGATCGATCGGTAGGAAAACGGGGTGGGGAATTTTCCTGCAGACTTTTTTGGGGATTTTCCCAGGGTCTCTGGTCCGCGGGATTTAAAATTATGAGTTTGGTGGCCCCTGAGGTCCAAAAGATTGGCGACCCCTGGTTTGGAGAACAAGCAAATCCTACCTCTGACTTCTCCAGATTTTACAGTATCCATTCCCTGCCACACCCACCAAGCCACGCCCACAGAACTTGTAGTAAAAAAAAATTGAATCCCACTACTGGTTTCCATCTATGTGCACATTGCACACCTGTGCCATCTAAACATAGATCAACTCTCCCTCATTTGACTGTATGACTGTAACTTTGTCACTTGTATCCTTACCATTTATATTGACCGTCTCCTAGTATGATTTGATTGCTTATTTGTACCCTATGACTATCATTAAGTGTTGGACCTTATGATTCTTGATGGATGTATCTTTTCTTCTCATGTACACTGAGAGCACATGCACTAAAGACAAATTCCTTGTGTGTCCAATCACACTTGGCCAATAAAGAATTCATTCATTCATTCATTTGCCAATCAGTTCCTTTGGGACTACAGGTACCAAAATCCTCAGCTCTTATGGACTAAGATTTATGCTCTTTACCAGGAGTGCCTCAGATTAAGTACCTGAAGCTTGATAGTTTGTGGTTAAAAACATGAAGTGGTGAAGTCCATGAATTATCCCCTGATCAATAGGAACACATGTTTCTGAGATGCCTAAGGCAAAAAAATGGCCAAGTCAACTGACTGTCCTTCATTTTACAAGGTTAACAGATAACAGATAATCAGAGTTGGAAGGGACCTTGTAGGTCATCTAGTCCAACCCCCCGCCCAAGCAGGAGACCCTACACCATTTCTGACAGATGGCAGTCCAATGTCTTCTTGAAAGTCTCAAGTGATGAAGCTTCCGCAACTTCCATTGGTTGATTGTTCTCACTGTCAGAAAGTTTCTCCTTATTTCCAGGTTAAATCTCTCCTTGTTCATCGGTTGATATTTAAACTTTTTTATTTTTGGTTCTAAGTTGCCTCTACCTTTGTGCAAGTTTTCCAAACATAGTGACAGGCAATAACAGTAAGTATTAAAGCTTAGTAAGCCAGAAGGCGAATTTTGCCAGATCTACCAGCTCCGCTCTAGCTTAATGAAAAGAAACTGTAGCGAAAAACTTAAGCTGATAAATCAAAGAAAATGATTTTAGAAGACTCCAGCCACTCTGTAAGCTGAGATTAACTTTATTAAACCTGGAAAGACGCCCGTGTTTGCTATAGGTGGGAAGACTTTCTTGGCAGCCAGTGAAAATTAGCAGGTTAATACATAAGCTTCTATAGAGAGCACTTTTCATTACTGTTCCTCTGATTAGAATGTTATGGGTGATATGATAGCAATGTTCAAATTCTCTGAAGGACAGAAGACCAAAACTTGTTTTTCTATCATTTCAGACTTATGGAAGACAAACTCTGTTGAGCGCTAAGAAAAACTTCTCAAACAATTATAGCAGTACGGTACTCCTAAACTTACAACTGTTCGTTTAATCACTGTTCAAAATGATAACAGACTTATGACCGTTTTTCACACCTATGACCCCAGGGTCATGTGATCAAAATGTGGATGTTTGGCACCTGGATCATATTTATGATGGTTGCTGTGTCCCAGGCAGAGGTGGTATTCAGCAGGTCCTGACCAGTTCTGGAGAACCGGTAGTGGAAAGTTTGAGTAGTTCAGAAAACCGGCAAATCCCACCTCTGACTGGTCCCACCCCCATCTATTCTCTGCCTCCCGAGTCCCAGCTGATTGGCTGGTTCTTCTTTGGTTGCCCTGCACAGGAGAACAGAGCTGGAAAGCAGGTTAGTGGGGTGGGAAGGGATTGGGGATTTTGTAGTAACCTTCTCCATGGGCAGCCCGCCATGCCACGCCATGCCCTCCAACCCATGCCCACAGAACGGGTAGTAAAAAATTTTTGAATCCCACCACTGGTCCCAGGGTCTCGTGAACCCATTTTGCGACCTTCTGGCAAGCAAAGTCAATAGGGGAAGCCAGGTTCACTTTACAACCATGTTACTAACTTAACTGCAGTGATTCACTTGACCCCTGTGGAAAGAAAGGTCATAAAACTGGGGCAAAACTCACTTGACAGATGTCTCACTTGGCAACATACATTTTGGGCTCAACTGTGGTCGTAAGTCGAGGACCACCTGTACCAATGGAAGAGAATATTTGTTGCTTAGGGTTGAACTGTGGGAGCCTTGAACACACCTGTGTTCGGGTGTTTTCTTGAAGATGTTTCAATACCCAACCAGGTAAGCTCTTCAGTGCTAAAGGGAGTAGATCTCTATGGAGATTCTCAGACATCCAGGTCACGGTTGTCCCAAAGGTGCTTTTTTTAGAGGCAACTGGACTTTCTGGTTTTTCTTTGAAGACATTTCGCTTCTCCTCCAAAAAGCTTCTTCAGCTCTGACTGGATTGGGGGGAATGGAAGGATTTATACTCCTTTGCAGACAGTTGGTCATTTGCATCCTTTTAGAGAATTATTGAGGCCACCTGGAGGTTTATTTGTGCCCTCTGGGTCACCCAACTAGTGCAAATGGGTGTGGAGTATTCTTAGAACTGCTGAAAGGAATACAGTTCCAAGAAGGCTCCACACCCATTTGCACTACGCAGGTGATCCTGAAGGTAGGATAAATCCTCCAAGTGTCCTCAACATCTCTCTAAAAGGAAGCAAATGACCAGCTGTCTGCAAGAAGTATAAATCCTTCCATTCCCCCCAATCCAGTCAGAGCTGAAGAAGCTTCTTGGATGAGAAGCAAAACGTCTTCGAAGAAAGAACAAGAAAGTCCAGTTGCCTCTTGAAAAAAGCACCTTTGGGACTCCACAACTAGTTCATTTTTATGACAGTTGCAGTGCTCCAGGGTTGTGTGATCACTTTTTCTGACCTTCTGACAAGCAAAGTCAACGAGGAAGGCAGATTCGCTTAAACAACCATGTTGCTAACTTAACAACTGCGGCGAATCAATTAACAAGGGGGACAAGAAATGTCGTAAAATGGGCCAAAACTCACTTAACAACTGTGTCGCTTAGCAACAGAAATTTTGGCCTCAGTTATGTTCGTAAGTCAAGGACTACCTGTAGTTAATTAACCTGTGGTCTGGGTTTATCCCTTGAAGCATCCGCTTCAGGTTTTCAATGTTCTTGCCTAATTTTAATTGTCATGTTAAAAAAAAAAAAACAGTAACTGCACATAAATTACTTGGCAGGGAAAGATGTAATGTTTCTCTCTGCATGTATTTCATATAAAATCTACAGGACAGTTAATTCCTGAACACTTTGTAATGGCAGTCTATGAAATATTCCACCCATTGTCCTACATTCTACAATTACCAACTCTTAGTCCATAATCTAGCCTCCCTCCCCGGATTTTTTTTACTTAGCTTTATCTCATTTCCATTGTTATTATTTCCAAAATTCAGCTGCAACTTTCTGTCCATTTCTCCTGGTGTACATTATAAAATATCAGGGCTGGAAGAGCCAGCAAGTTAAGCTCGCTATTTGAGACAAAAATCCAAATTAAAACACCCCACCAGATGGCTGTTCAGATGCTTCTTAAAAGCATCAATTGAAGGGGAGGGCACAATCTCTTTGGATCAC
Organism: Notechis scutatus; assembly: GCF_049901735.1. Classification (NCBI taxonomy): domain Eukaryota; kingdom Metazoa; phylum Chordata; class Lepidosauria; order Squamata; family Elapidae; genus Notechis; species Notechis scutatus. Next base: position 10,714,695 of record NC_142011.1, on the reverse strand, counting down.
TAGATTTTTTTGTTTGTTTGCACATATATCAGAGTTGAAAGAATTAGCCAGTGGCATCACCCTTGTACTGGGGGATACCTAGTTCCTGGTAGGAGCTGGAGCAAAGGAGGGAAGCTCACCCTACCCCATGACAGCTATTGGGTTTCGAACAAGGGCTTGCTAACCTCCTGCCTAGCCTTCCAGTCACTTGTGCCACTGTGTTCCTCATTGGATAGACAGATGACAGATTAACAGAGTTGGAAGGGACCCTTCTAGTCCAATCCCTCATCCAAGCAGACCCTACACCATTTTTGAAGGATGACAATCCGGTCTCTTCTTGAAAGCTTCCAATGATGAAACTCCCACAACTTTTGAAGGCAAGCTGTTCCATGGGTTGATTGTTCTCACTGTCAGAAAATTTCTCTTTATTTCTAGGTTGAATCTTTTCTTGTTCAATTTCCATCCATTATTCCTTGTCTGGCCTACAGGTGCTTTAGAAAACAGCTTGACCCCTTCCTCCTCTCTGTGGCAGCCCCTCAAATATTGGAAGACTGCTATCATGTCTCCCCTGGTCCTTCTCTTCACTAGACTAGCCAGGCCCAGATCCTGCAACCATTCATCGTATGTTTTAGCCTCCAGTCCCCTAATCACCCTGGTTGCTCTTTTCTGCACTCTTTCTAGAGTCTCAACATCTTTTTTATAGTGCGATGACCAAAACTGGATGCAGTATTCTAGGTGAAGTCTTACTAAGACTTTATAACTGTTTCTATCATTAGGACGTTTTTTTCTTAATAATCAGTTGTATGAATAAGTTTTTGCGACTTAACATTTCTCAGTCCTTCACCCTGGGACAGTAGATAATCAGGTGAGAATTCCTCTTCTTCTTTCACTTTCCCTTTTCCTTTCCATCTCCTGTCATTCTTTCTTAATATTAAGCATACGTAGCTTCTATAATGTCTACTGTTAAGGCAATCGCAGGAAAATCTTTCTTCACATACCTCCTTCGGTAAGCAATATTTTTGTGTGATTCTTTTCATCTGATCCGTGCATTTTTGCGCCGAGGTTTCCACTGAGGAACCGAGCTGCAAAATTTAGAAAAAAATGTAAATATTGAAATGTAATTGCCTTACGTTCTGCAGATGGCTTGGCAAAGTGCAAATTAGATCGTTCCGCATTAAAATGCGAAGCGAAGGCATTTCTTTGCCATTCCAATTACAGTGTTCACCATCCATAGGGACTGGGCGTGTATAAATTGTTTTGCCTTTACCCGTTGGTGCCAGTAGAAAACCTCGGAGCTTTCAGGGATATAGAAGTTAACCATCCAAAGCAACATGAACACAAGTTCAACCTAAAATTGTGGTCAAATGAAGTATATGGTTGGTTGGGGTTAAGTATATATTTGCATGACTGGAAGGGATGCAAATATTAATATGTATGCAAATATGAATAGAGAGACATGAGTTTTCTTGTTGCAGCTTCTATGGCAGGGATATCAAACTCGATTTCATTGAGGGCTGCATCAGGGTTGTGTTTGCCCTTTGGGGGATGGGATGCAGAGGTGGGATTCTACCGGTTCAGACTGGTTTGGATGAACCGGATGTTTATTTATTTTATTTTTATTTATTTATTTGATTTGCCAATTGTTTACAAGATAATAAGTATAAGTGTATACATAGTTGTGAATACATGAAATGGGTACATATAAGAAAAATAAAAGAAGAATAAGAGAAACAATAGGACAGGGACGGTAGGCACGTTGGTGCGCTTATGCACGCCCCCTTACATCTTACATCTGGTTCACCGAACCGGTATTTCAACTGACTGGCTGGCCCTGCCTACCCTGCCTCTCCCCTCCCATGAAGGCTCTGGGAGGGGAAAAAAACGGGCTACTGGAAGTCCAGAAACAGGCTTGTTTCTGGCTTCCGGAGAGCCCAGGGGAGGCCGTTTTTGCGCTCCCAGAGGCCCAGGGGAGGCCTCTGGACCCTTGGGAAGGTGAAAAATGGCCCTCCTGGAAATACAGGAAGTATGGAAACAGGCCTGTTTCTGGCTTCTGGTGGGCCTCCAGAGCCCAGGGGAGGCTGTTTTTGCCCTCCCAGAGGCCTGGGAGAAGTCTCTGGACCCTTGGGAGGGTGAAAACAGCCTCCCCGGGCTCTGGGGGGGGGGGCCACCAGAAGCCGGAAACAGGAAGTTACAGTAGGCCATGCCCACAATAGCCATGTCCATCATAGCCACGCCCATCCAGCAACCCGGCAGTGAACCAGTTTGATATTTGATGTCTCATTACACGATTTTATATTTTAATAAGGAAATCTGATGCCATTATAAACACATTCTTCCACCACTCTGGGGCTAAAGTCTCTGGAATGTGTGTCTATGCAAATATCATTTGCAAAGGCTACGTGGAAATGCAGAAGATGCCTGAAAATTATTAAAATTTCAACAGCCGAAGAAGGGGGAGTGCAGCGTTTTTATTCCTTCCTGTAATCCTGCATGAAAATCTCCTCCAGGGACTGTATAGCTTTAATAAAGCTTTGATTTCTTTTTTTTGTAGTTGATTAATGTGCAGTCAACCCACAGCACCAGTCCAGAGATGGGATTGACTCATTAACCAGGTTAACTGTTCTATAAGCAGCTTAAGAATGGCCACCTACCCAGAACTAGCCTCTTGTGTCAGCACTGAGCCATTTCCCCCGGCACTTTCAGGGCTGCCACAGCGGAGGTAAGTCGAGCTGTGGAAACGGGAGTGGGGAGGTAGAGATAGCTGGGGATTGTAGCCAAAATCGAATTCTTTCCTCTGGGAACCAAGGACTTTCCCACCAGGTGCAAGGATGTGGGATCTGAGACCAAGTGATACTTGAACTGTGACCTGATTGGACCGGGGTGGGATTCAGCCGGTTCAGGCTGGTTCAGGTGAATTGGATGTTAAATTTACAACTGGTTCACCAAACCAGTAGTTGAACTGAGCTGCTGGCCCCGCCCACCCCACCTCGCCCCTCCCAGGAGTCTCCTGTGGCCTGTTTTGGTTGGAAGCAGGAAGCTAAGTGCAGACAGGTACGGGCACATATAGTTTAGATGAAGAAAAAGGCAGCGTCTGTGGGGATAGAGTCGGAAAGCCAAGTCAGATACAATAAATGGCCCTACTGGAACTTCAGGAAGTCCAGAAATGGGCCTATTTTCAGCTTCCAGAGGGCCTTCGGAGCCCGGGGGAGGCCATTTTGCCCTCCCAGTGGCCTGAGGGAAGCCTCTGGACTCTGGGGAAGGTGAAAAATGGCCCTCCCGGAATTTGGTAGGCCACACCCACTATGGCCTCGCCCACCCGGCAACTGGGCAGAGAACCGGTAGTTGGAATTTTTGAATCCCACCCCTAGATTGGACCATGTGATGGACTGCATTGGCGGGGAAAATAAAACTTTACTTTTAACTAGGAGGAAACCCGAGGGAGGGTTAGAGTCGGGTTTCCCCAGATGTGCCAATACACATGCCTAATAAATCTATACTTTGAAGAACATGCCTGCCTTGGAGTTTTGATGCCGTTGGGTATATTACTTGGAACCCTGACACTCTGGTTAGCTTCCTTTCTCTCAATCAACACCAACCCTCTGACATCACCTGGATAGCTACTGTGATGACCCGGGGCGTGGCACAAAGGCAACACAGTCAGATAATCAATAAGAGTCCCTTTATTATCTCCAACTTTTCCCCCAGTGTCCTGGTTACCTTCTGTCTAGAGAAAAACTCTCCCAGGAACAGCCTTTGACTGCAGAAAATTAAGTCCAAAACATGAGCAACACAAACTGTAACTTAAAGTCCAAACAAGCCAAACTGAAGTAATTAGTTTGGCAGGGCAGGAGCAAGAATTTCAGACTTGAAGGCACTGCAAAACTCACACGGTTGGGGGGACACCAGGAACACAGATAAGCCATGACAACACAGGATAAACTCACATTTATTCCCAGCAGATGCTGCACTCAGTATGCATTTCTTTTAAACTCTTCCCAGCTGTGGCTAATGAAGGGAATCAGGGCCCTTTCCTCCCCCGTAAGCCACGCAACCCACGTTGCTCTCTTCTCTGTGCCCTAGGATGAAGAGGGGGTGGGCCTGGGTCTTCCTCTGAACTCCCTCTCCCTTATTTTATCTCTTCCCTGCTCTGTCCAGCTGGACTTCGCCCTTCCCCAGCCTCTTCCACAGCCAATAGAGCCACACTCCCATTCCCTGTCAGCTGCCTGGCTTCCTCCTTAGATTCATACTCTGACAGGGGCATGACAGCTACCCTCAAGGGTGCCCATAGGGAGAAAAAAGAGATGCTTTAAAAAAAAGGCACGATGATTGCTGTGTCCTTATGAAAATTTTGATGATGCACTGGTAACTGTCACTTTGACATGCTTTGATCTCCTCCCTGTGGATGATGTGCTTGCAACATTTGATGAGGTGTCTGAGAGCTCTTGAGTTTAAACAGAGCAGAATAACAGAGTTGGAAGGGACCTTGGAGGTCTTCTAGTCCCACCCCCTGCCTGAGCAGGAACCATTACAAACATATCACTGTCCAATTTTTTCTTAAAAACCTCCAGTGTTGGAGCTTCTACAGTTTCTGATTCTACGGGTTCATTGTTCTCACAGTCAGGAAATTTCTCCTTAGCTCAAGATTGGTTCTCTCCTTGATTAGTTTCCATCCATCATTTCTTGTCCTGACTTCAGGCACTTTGGAGAATAGATGGACCCCCGCTTCTCTGTGGAAGCTGCTTAGATATTGGAACACTGCTATCATATCACCCTTAATCTTTCTCTTTGTTAGACTAGACATACCCAATTCCCGCAAGTGTTGTCTGTATGTCGCCAAGGTGCTTTTTCAGGAGGCAACTGGACTTCCTTGTTTTTTCTTCTTTGAAGACTTCGCTTCTCATCCAAGAAGCTTCTTCAACTCTGATTGGATGGTGGGGAATGGAAAGATTTATATTCCTTGAAGGCGGCTGGTCATTTGCATCCTTTCAGCGGGTTGTTGAAGCACTTGGAGGTTTATCTGTGTACTCAGGGTTACCTGAGTGGTGCTCCTGGTTCCTGTAGTCTGCAATTTTTTCCCCCCTCTGGAAATCCAGAGCTAGATCATCTTGGTGGCCCTCCTCAACTCTACAATCCGGCAATTCTAATGATGATTCAAGAGGCTGCAAGCTGAGCCAGCAGTCATTATACAATAAAAGTCAGGACATTCACACATGTATCTTTGACCGACCTTTAGGGCAGTAGGGACCATGGACAAAGATTTTTCTGTGGGCCAGAAGGGACGTGGTTTTGTGTGCTACCTGCATCCCACGGATGAGGCTTCACTTATTTGTGTGGTCCAGTTTCTGGCATGCCACGGTGCCAGTCCACAGACCGTGGGTTGGAGACCCCTGCCTTTGACCACTTTGAAGCTGAATAAATTCCAGAGCCCCATACTCCTCCTCCTCATTCCTATTTTCTTGTCCATGCAAATGTCTAAAGCAGGATGACACCACAATAAAACAGATTGAAAAAATGCAGATCCTTTTTCCTCCTCTCTCTGCAGCAGTATCTCTAAATTAGCAATTATTAAGAGCAGATTATTATTCAGTATCCGCCTAATGATTGAGATGACTAGATTATCCAACTAATGTCCTTGACTTTTCTTGTGTTCTCAGGGTCAGTATTTCATTGCTTCGATTTGTGCCTTGCTACAGTTGTTTCTGCAGGAATCTCTCTCTCTCTCCCTCTGTGTGTGTATGTGAGAGAGAGAGAGAGAGAGAGAGAGACAGGGAGGGAGACAGGGGAGAGACAGGGAGAGACAGGAGGGAGGGAGGAGAGGGAGGGAGGGAGGAGGAGGGAGGGAGAGAGAGAGAGAGAGAGAGAGAGAGAGAGAGAGAGAGAGAGAGAGAGAGAGAGAGAGAGAGAACAATTTCTTCTGGCTAGGACTGCCTCCTTTCTTATTATTATATGAGGGTGGAGAGAATTCCAGCATCTGGCAAGATTGCCTTTTTAATGCCAGCAGGAAACCCGCAACCGAAAACTGCCCAGTTCAAAATGAGATGATGCTTTACTGTTGTCTATAAATAATGCGGTTTGAACAGTTCCGGGGAATTCCATTTATCATTTTAGTTGGCACAAAAGCTGGAAGGGAATGAAGGAAGATTCCTAAATGAAGAGGAGAAGAAAACACTTGCTTCCTAATTACCATTTACTTAGCTATGAGCTATGGAGCCGTGCTGGTGCAGTGGGTAGAATGCAGTACTGCAGGTTGACTCTGCCCACTGCCAGCAGTTCGATCCTGACCGGCTGAAGGTTCACTCAGCCTTTCATCCTTCCAAGGTCGGTAAAAGGAAGATCTAGATTATTGGGGGCAAGAGGCTGACTCTGTAAACTACTTAGAGAGGGCTGTAAAGCACTGTGAAACTGTATATAAGTCTAAGTGTTATTTCTATTTCTATTTCTATTTCTACTTCTACTTCTACTTCTACTTCTATTTCTATTTCTATTTCTATTTCTATTTCTATTTCTATTTCTATTTCTATTTCTATTTCTATTTCTATTTCTATTTCTATTTCTATTTCTATTTCTACTTCTACTTCTACTTCTATTCCATACCATTCCATTCTAAAACATATGAAGAATGGTTGCAGGAATTGGGTATGATCAGTCTAGAAAAGAAGAATTATGGGGGACATCATGATAGCAGTATTCTAATATCTGAGAGGCTGCCACAAAGAGGAGGGGGGTCAAGCTATTATCCAAAGCACCAGAGAGCAGGAAAATAAACAATGGATGGAAACTAATCAAGGAGAGGAGCAATCTGGAATTAAGGAGAAACTTCCTAACAGTGAGGATAATCAACCAGTGGAACAGCTTGCCACTGGAAGTTGTGGGTGCTTCATCACTGGAGGCTTTTAAGAAGAGATTGGATAGTCACTTGTCTGAAACTGGTATAGGGTCTCCTGCTTGAGCAGTGGGCTGGACTAGAAGACCTCCAAGGTCCCTTCCAGCTCTATTCTGATTCTGATCAGTCCACAGATTTCTTCTGCATTAACTGTTGTTCATATTCAATTGCAGAGGGAGTGATCAGACCTCAACAAAAAAGTAGGGCTGTAATTCCTTTAAAAAAATTATGATGTGAGGGTTTTTGGTTTTTTTTTGATATAGTTGTTTTAGCAGATTGGTGTGATTCAGTCTCCTTGAACATAATTAAATTTGGTCATACCGCTATAAGATTAGGCAGGCTTTTATTATTCGCTTATTCACTGATTGTGATATTTTTATCTGGTTTTGTTCTAACTTTATTTTTAGTTTAAGGGGTGTTAGTTTGCATAATAAATGTATTCATTGAGGAAATTCTAATGACTACCAGCACTGAGCAGTAATAGATCTGCATTTTCTTGGTTTATCATTTGGATCTTCTGCATGGTGTATGGGTGCGGCTTGAAGCGCTCGGAGGTGTGAATTCAATAGCATTGATTCTTCGAGTCTTCATGACCTACTGCCGAAAATGCAAATGGAGTGTAGAAAGTTAAGGATTTATTGTGTGTCCCTTTGGCTCCTCGTTGACTTAGAGTTGGAAAACTCAGGTCATGTTAACCTTGTGAAGTAGTCCAGACAAGAAGCACAAGAGGGAGTAACCAGCTATTTTTTACTTAAGGTTACATTAATAGAATCTTGCAAGTTGACAAATTCCTCCCCTTCCTCCTCTCTTCCTTCTCCTCCTCCAACTTTCTTCCCTTCCTTCTCCCCTTCCTCCTCCTCCTCCTCCACTTCCAATCTCCCCTCCTTCCTTCTCCCCTTCCTGCTCCTCCTTTCCTTCAACCTCTTTCCCCACCTCCCTCTCCTTTTCCTTCTTCTCGTCCTCATCCTCCTCCAACCTCCTTCCCTCCCTCCTCCCCTTCCTCTCATTCAACTTCCTCCCCTTTTTCCTTTCCTTCTACTCTTTCTCCCCTTCAACCTCCTTCCCTTCTTCCTCCTCCCCCTCCCCCTCCTCCCTCTCCTCCTCCTCCCTTTTAATGACCTGAATTTTTTCCCCCTTCTGAGATGCTTTCTCCACCTCTCCTCCTTTGAATTAAATTTTCCTTTATTGCACCATTATCTAGGTTGTGACTCTGTCCCCCAAGGTCATTCCCACATACCATCACAGATCAGAGAGTATATGTTCTTGGATTCTTCTCCTAGGTCCTAGGAGGATGCAGCTGTCTACATGCTGAACTTTGAGTAGGGAGCCAGTTTGGTGTAATGATTAAAGGCACCAGTGGGATCCTTGGTGCTCTACAGAGCTTGGCTGTTTTCTTGCAGACATTTCATTACCAAACTAGGTAACTTCATCAGTGCTAGAAAGGAGTGGAGTTAACTCTTTTAAAAAAAAACAACCCAAAACCAAAAAATTAAAAAGTAAAAAATCCAAAAAAGGAACAAAGATCCCCCAAAGCCCCTTCTCACTAGAAAGCAACAACTAAATAAGCAGAGATTAACTCTAAGATTGACACCAGACCAACAATAAAGCTGTAAATAATATCCCAATCAAGGAACTACCAAATCAAACAATCAAACAACAACAACAACAAAATAAACAGCTTAACCAAGGAACCACCAAGAAGAAAACAACATCGCCATGAACACTGATAGGGAAAGAAACTTTTATATTAAAAGAGAGCAAATCCCGTTCTCTTCTAGCATTGATGATGTTACCTAGTTGGGTAATGAAATTTCTTCAGGAAAACTACCAAGCTCAGAGAGCACCAAGGACTTCACAGTTCAGCCCTGGACTACATATATTCTTTTCTATCACTAAAGGCATGAAGCTAGAAATTGGGAGACCATGAATTCTAGCACTATCTTAGCACAAACCCCATGATGACCCTCGCCCAAAACCTTCTCAATCCCAGGAAGAAGACAAGGATAAATCACTTCCCAAATATTGCCAAAGAAAACTGGGTGGACTTCTCTAAGCAATTTCCAGAAGGCAGCACTGACTTGAAGTTACGCACACGTTTACGCACAGACAAACATGATGTAAAACTATTCAACACCACTGACAATACTGCTCTCCTTCAAAAAGAACCTGACTACAGTGATGGGATCCAAAACATTTAATAACAGCTCTGTGGGCACGGCTTGGTGGGCGTGGCTAGGTGGGTGTGGTCATGTGACTGGGTGGGCATGGCTTTTTTGCTTTTTTGCAGCCACCCCCACCTGTTTTGGGGCCTTCTGGGCCTTCTGGACCTCAGGGAATCCTCCTGGGCAAATCTGTAAGACAAGCTAGGGGAATGCCGGCACAGCTGATCGTATGAACAGCTGATTGTCGGGAGGGGAAAAAAGAAATACTGTAAGGGGCGAGCATCAGGCAGGCCAGGTGAACGAGCATCAAGCAGGCGGGGCAAGTGAGCCAGCGGTGACTGGGCAACTGGGTCGGGGACATGGCCAGCGAGAACTTATTACTGGTTTGGCGACCCATGCCAAATCCTTACTACTGGTTCATCCAAACCGGTGTGAACCAGCTGAATGCCACCAGTGCTTGACTATGTATCAGAATGGTCAAACAAGTGGCAACTTCAAATGTCAACAAACAAATGCTCTGTCTTACATATTGGCAAAAAAAATATATCAGAAAATAAAATACAAGCTGAATGGACATGACCTTGTAGATGATCCCCACTCTGTCAAGGACCTTGAAGTACTCATCTCTAATGATCTAAGTGCCAGAGACCACTGTAACAACATAGCCAAAAAAGCATTAAGAGTTGTTAACCTAATCCTGTGTAGCTTTTTCTCCAGTAATATTGCACTACTAACTAGAGCATTTGTTAGACCAATTCTTGAATACAGCTCATCTGTCTGGAATCCGCATTGCATATCGGACATGAATACAATCGAGAGAGTCCAGAGATATTTCACGAGAAGAATACTCCACTCCTCTACTTGCAACAGAATTCCTTATGCCACCAGACTTGAAATTTTAGGCTTAGATTAACTTAGAACTACGCCTCCTTCGGTCTGACCTAAGCATAGTACATAAAATTATCCATTACAATGTCCTACCCATCAATGACTACTTCAGCTTCAACCACAACAATACACGGGCACACAAAAGATACAAACTCAAGGTAAACCGCACCAAACTCGATTACATGAAATACAACTTCAGCAATACCTGGAATAATCTACCTGACTCTGTGGTTACTTCTCCAAGCCCAAAAAACTTTAACCTTAGATTGTCTACAATCTAAGATTGTCTACCTTAGATTGTCTACAATCTAAGCAGAATTTTACAAGACTTTTCAGGAAATACTGAATCTTCATCTTTTAGAAGTTATGAATGAAGTTATGTTGAAGAAAAGAATACCAAAAACATGGTCAGAAGCATACATTACACTTATACCGAAGGAAGGTACAGATCTGCAGCAAGTTAAAAATTATAGACCTATATCTCTATTGAACTCAGACTATAAAATCTTTGCTTCAATTTTGGCAGAAAGACTAAAAAGATACATAAATAATTTTATCCATACTGATCAAAATGGATTTCTGCCAAAGAGACAAATCAAAGACAATGTGAGAATTATTTTGGATACTCTGGAATACTATGAAGCACACCCTGAGAAGCAAATGGCCTTGATGTTTCTAGATGCACAAAAAAGCCTTTGACAATGTGAGTAGGCGATTTATTTTACTGCAATTGATACAAATGTGCTTTGGTAAAAAAATTATCCAAGCCATTGAAACAATATATCATGAACAAACTGCAAAGGTGATGGTGAATGGAGAATTAACAAGGCTGTCCATTGTCGCCTCTGCTGTTTTTGTTAACATTGGAAGTGTTGAATAGGAATATCAGAGAAGAAAAAGAAATAAAAGGAATGAAAATTTAAAAGGAGGAGTATAAATTGCAAGCTTTTGCAGATGGCCTGGTATTTATATTAGAAGACCCATTGGAAACAGCACCAAAATTAACAGAAAAAATAGAAGAATATGAAAAAGTAGTAGGTTTGAGAATAAATAAAGACAAAACAAAGATATTAACAAAGAATATGTTAGCAAAACGAAAGAAAGAGTTGGAAGAAAATTTAAAAATACAGGTCATGAACAAGGTTAAATATTTAGGGGTACATATTACCAATATATTGCCTAGAGTTTTATATTTATTCCAGACAATTCCTATTCGACTAGGAAAAGAGTTTTTTGAAGATTTAAATAGAATTGTGTTGAAATATATTTGGCAGAGTAAAAAAGCAAGCATAAAATTAAAACTGTTACAAGATGCAAGAATAAGAGGAGGGTTTGCCTTGCCCAATTGGGAGCTATATTACCAGGCGACAAGTTTGATGTGGGTAAAGGAATGGATAACACTAAGGAACAGTAGAATATTGACTTTAGAAGGCCATGACTTGCTGTTGGGATGGCATGCCTTTCTCTGGTATAAGGGAACTAAAGCACAGGGGTATTTTAGAAGACATATTTGAGAGGCATTGTTTTTGAACTGGGAGAAGATAAAAAGACAATATTACTTAAAAATTCCAACATGGATATTAACTATTAAAGCTTTTTCTTATCCAATAATATATAAAAAGGAACAAACAGTTAGATATGGTGAGATATTGAATGAAAAGGGTGAACTTAAATCTATGCAAACATTGGATGAACAAGGTGTAAAAATGAATTGTTTTTCATATTTGCAAATACAATCTAGGTTTGATAAAGACTCTAAAGCAGAAGGTATTTATGATAAGTTGACTGATTTAGATAAAATTTTGATGGGTACTGATGAAAAGGTAATTAAAAAAACTTTATGGACACCTACTAGAATTTAAATTGGAGGAGGAACAAGTTAAATAAACGATGATTGCTTGGGGGAAAATTTTTAGATATGGGATTGATTTAGAAAAATGGCAAAAATTGTGGTCTCAAAATTATAAAATGACAATGTCAACTGCATATAAAGAAAATCTGTATAAGATGTTTTACATGTGGCACTTAACCCCGATGAGACTTGTGAGAATGTTTAAGAATAAATCGGATAAATGCTGGAAATGTCATCAGATACCTGGTTCATATTATCATATGTGGTGGACATGTTCAGACGCAAAGAAATATTGGACTAAAATCCACACATGGTTGGAAAAAATTATAAAACAACATATAGACTTTAAACCAGAGATCTTTTTATTGGGAGTCATACTGGACATATACAATAAAGAACTGAAATACTTGGTTGTAAATGTTTTAACAGCGGCTAGAATTGTATTTGTGAAGAACTGGAAAAATGACAAAATACCTATGCAGGAGGAAGTTATTAAAAAATTATGGACTGTGCTGAAATGAGTAAATAGACATTTGAAATTAGAGAACAAGAAAACAAGCAATTTTATATGATATGGGATTTGTTTCATCAATGGTTGGATAAAAAGACATGGTAAGGTAACAGAATAGATAATTTTGTTATAGAAGCTTAATAGATTGATACAAATTATAATGCAGACATATATAACCATTGGATGACAGCATAATACAATATTGATGGAATAAATAGCAGGACAATTAATAATTGATAAATAGATAAGTATATGTTAGTTTGACAATGTGAGATTGATATAAATTGTGAACAATGATTATGAAAGGATCGCACAAAAGATTCTAAACCAACTGACACACTGTTTGTACAAAATGGAAGATGGTTTTATGTGTTTTTTTTAATGTATTGTCTGCGTATGTTTGTCTTAAAATAAAAATTTATATACAAAAAAAAAAAGATTGTCTACTATTGATCTCACCCCATTTCTAAAAGTTGTGTAAGGGGTGTGCATAAGTGCACCAACATGCCTACCATCCCTGTCCTATTGTTCCCTTTTATTCGTATCCATTTCATGTATTAATAATCATATTTATACTTATATTTGTTACTCAATACATGCTTGACAAACAAACAAATAAAATAAATAAAAATAAATAAACACATACATATGGCTTTGTCCATTCTTGTATTGCATATTCTGTAAATAAATAACCTTTTTGGGGTAGTTATAAAACTTGTTTCCCTATTCCTTATGTGGGGTCAGACTCCTTCTTACATGCCTGGACAGAACATTTCAAGGGAAACATATACCAACTGTAGAAAGTCCTCCCCTCCCCAGAATATAATATTCTTTATTCTTAATATTAAAAAGAGGCAGAATAGAATATTTCCCCTGAAGGAGAAGAGAAGAGACATCTTCTTAAAGGCAGAAAGCAGTCCCAGGCTTCCTGCCATAGGAAAACAGCCCCAAGCAGAAATTTGAAGAGGCTAGTCTTAGGAATGGATATTTTGTACCCATGCAGAAAGCTGGGCCACTCTAGTCATCAGCTAATAGCAACCAGAAACTCCTAATACGCAACACAACAGGCAAGGAGCAAAAGCTGACAAGATTAGCTCAGACAAACAAAACACCTAGGATTTGCATTTCCCCTTTTTGCCTGTAGAGCCAGCCATGACCTCTACTTGACCCCATAGGAATCTGGCAACAGCTATTAAAATATTAAAGGTCATATTTTTTGCACAGGAACAAGCATCTCAATCACAAAACCCCAAAGAATGTATAAAAGCCCACCTACTCTCAACCCCATTTTGTCAGCCACCCCAGAAACCATGCTGGTGTCACTGAAGTTTCTGGCTACCAAATAAACTGAGATTTTCTTTCCTGCAGCCTGCCCCCATTTTATTTCAATGTCTTTCTCCCAGCTTGGAACTGGACCTGATTTTCCCTATAACACTACCTTTAATAGGTCAACTGTTCGCTATACTACCCGTCCATAAGAGAAAGCAAGGATATAATTTTTATCCTGTCTCTGAATCCATTTACATTAAAATAAGCTTAAAGTCCAAGACCAATTTAGCAAAAATTCTTACTCAACAGATCGTTCTGAGAGTGTACATTAGCACAAGTAGGAAAGCCCAATTCTGTTCCAACTTTTGATTTTATGCAGGGGGGAAAAAAGGGAAGACGAATGAATGATCTCCTTGCATTGTCATCAATAGATTTTTCAACCCTATTGATTCTCAGCCATTCTTCTCAACTGTGGCAGCAAGCATGTTTTTCCTAAAAGTTCCTGAGGAGCAGATTATGGAAGTGTCCTTCAAAAAATGGGAGAAAATGAATATAGAAAACTGTCCCCAAATTCTCCTCCCCTCCCCACATTATATCAGTAGGTTACCCAAATGGGAAACAATTTTGCAGAATATTTTAATGGGGAGCACAGGGAGCCATTAATGAACTGGAATGTCTCTGAAAATTAAGAATCTTAAATGTCTCCAGAAAATTATTTTTGGAGATGTTTTGTCCCAGTTCATACCGACAAAAATGTTACTCTTAAGTCAATAGTAGCTCACATGCATTTTCGTTGGACAAATCTTAAATATGAAACTGAACTGGGCAGCAAAGCCTATGTTTGTTGCTGCAAAATGAACTTTGGAGTTAAGAAACACAAGTCACAAAGGAGGTAAACTGTCAACACTGCTGAATTCTCCATATGTCAGATTAAAAATGACTAGACCCTACACCATCCCCTAACTGTAAACCTCCATTCTCTCTTTTAAATCTCCATTTACTGCTTGGCAAAGGGGGGAAAGTCTGCAACAATTATTCTCCATCATCTGCAAAAGGAAAAGGAGAAGAAAGGGAGAGGGGGACAGAGAGGGAGAAAAAGAAGGAGAAAGAGAGGAAGAAGGGGGAGGGGGAGGAGGGGGAGGAGAAGGAGAAAGGGAGATGGGGATAGTGATGGAGAAGGAAAAGAAAAAGGAGAAAGAGAAGGAGAGGGGAAGGAGTGGGGTTGAGTAGACCAAGTTTATATTTACAGATTAACAAGAGTTGGAAGGGAGCTTGTAGGTCATCTAGTCCAACCCCCCGCCCAAGCAGGAGACCCTACACCATTTCTGACACATGGCTGTCCAGTCTCTTCTTGAAAACCTCCAGTCATGAAGCTCCCACAACTTCCAAAGGCAACTTCTGTTCCATTGGTTGATTGTTCTCACTGTCAGAAAGTTTCTCCTTATTTCAAGGTTAAATCTCTCCTTGTTCAGTTTCCATCCATTATTCCTTGTCTGGCCTACAGGTGCTTTAGAAAATAGCTTGTCCCTCTCCTCTCTGTGGCAGCCCCTCAAATATTAGAAGACTGGTATCCTGTCTCCCCTGGTCCTTCTCTTCACTAGACTAGCTGTTCCCAGTTCCTGTAACCGTTCTTCATAGGTTTTAGTCTCCAGTCCCCTAATCATCCCGGTTGCTCTTCTCTGCACTTTTTCTAGAACCTCAACATCATTTTAAGAGTGTGGTGACCAAAACTGGATGCAGTACTCTAGGTGTGGTCAGCACAGGAGCCCAAAAAGGTTAGCCACCTCTGTTCGGGGCCAGACTTAGAAATAATAAAGAGAAGCATGAGGGCTTTGGGTCTGTCCTAATGCAAACATGGGGTGGATGGGATATTAACCTCTTCTTGGAGGTTCTTACCTGCAAATATATCCAGGATTCCAGCTGCAGGAAAGAATGACCAATGAACATCATCTAAAGCAAGGATTTCCAGTCTTGGAAACTTTAATCAATGTGGACTTCAGCTCCCAGAATTCCCTAGCCTACATGGCTGGCTGGTGAATTCTGGGACTTGAGGTCCACATATCTCCCTGATCTAAATGACAACATGTAAGGCAGGATGGGACAATGGTCCTTTTCTTCACTAGTGATATTTCCGTAAAATACCTCCCCTGCATTTGCATTAACTGGCAGACTGCCTTTTTGTACCAAACATGGATTTTTTCAAATCCACGAGGTTCCACCTGACTGGCCTTGGTGAGGAGAGAGGTATGGATGCATTGGAGGATTGCAGGTGGCAATGGACTCTACCTTAAGAAGAAGACAGGTAGTTGCAGAGTCGCAGGGTTCATTCCGGAGGCAGCTAGGAAACAAAATTCTTTGTAATTGTCTATTATTCCCCAGGTTTCAGGCTGGATTATTCTACCTTGTGGGTGCAGCCTCCAACTCATCCTCTGAGGTTGAATGCAGTAGAATTTTTGAACTACTGCAATGCAGTGTTAAGTTTTCATAAAGTGAAGGACATGTGGGCACTGCAGAGTGGGTCCAGATTTCTAAGAAAAGATTAGCTGTTTTTTCTGCATTATTATTCCTCCTCCTCCTCCTCCTCCTCCTCCTCCTCCTCCTCCTCCTCCTCCTCCTCCTCCTCCTCCTCCTCCTCCTCCTCCTCCTCCTCCTCCTCCTCCTCCTCCTCCTCTTCTTCTTCTTCTTCTTCTTCTTCTTCTTCTTCTTCTTCTTCTTCTTCTTCTTCTTCTTCTTCTTCTTCTTCTTCTTCTTCTTCTTCTTCTTCTTCTTCTTCTTCTTCTTCTTCTTCTTCTTCTTCTTCTTTGCAATTTTGCTACAATTCCTTTATTCTGGCACAGAGAGCCCAGCACTAAATAAATGAGATCAGAGCCGCTGGGTGTCAGGAATCCCCTTGAAACCTTTAGATGTATTAACCCCCCAAAACTTTTTGAAACTGCACCAGCCTGACAAACTACAGGGGAAGTTTCAAAATCCTGGGCTGGATCACTGAATTAGTAGCGATCAGACAGGAATGGGGGTGTTTTAACATCCTGTTCTATTGCTCAGGTGCAAAGAAACATTTTCTATATTTTAGAAATAAGTGACAGACACCCTTACGGAACCTAGGTGGGATTTGTAAGGATACGAAGAACGGTTGCAGTAACTGGGTATGTCTAGTTCAGCAAAAAGAAGGACTAGGGGTGACATGATAGCAGTCTTCCAATATCTGAGGGTGTGAAAAAGTGTGAAAAAACAATCATAATTCGCTTTTGTCAATGCTGTCTTAACTTCAAAAGGTCAGTAATGGAATACGGCATCCAATTTTGGTCGCCACAATATAAAAAGGATGTTGAGGCTCTGGAAAGAGTGGAGACAAGAGCTACAAAGATGATTAGAGGACTGGAGACTAAAATATATGAAAAATGGTTGCAGGAATTGGGTATGTCGAGTTTAAGGAAAAGAAGGACTAGGGGTGATATGCTAACAGTGTTCCAATGTTTGAGGGGTGCCGCAAGAAAGAGGGGGTAAACCAGTGGTGGGATTCAAATGTTTTTACCCCCAGTTCTGTGGGTGTGGCTTGGTGGGCACGCTTTGCACACGGATGGACGCTTCGTGCATGCATGCGGCAAATGTGTGCTTCGTGTGCGCGCAGGGGGTTTGCTACTGACCTTCTCCTGCAACCCTGCACTCTCCCTGTGTGTTAAACAGCTGACACATGGTAATCCGTTGTGCTGCGCGAAGCAGCTGAGTTTCAAAACCAGGAAATAAAGGTCCCAATAGAGCCTGGGCTGTTGAGTGGGCCCAGCAGCTGATTGTCGGAGCAACTGGTTTGCTCACAGATGATCCGCAGAGCTACTGGTTTGGCCTAACCAGGCCTTACCAGTAGAATACCACGCCTGGGCTAAACCTATTCTCCAAAGCACCTGAAGGCAGGACAGGAAGCAATGGGTGGAAACTAATCAAGGAGAGAACCCACCTAGAACTAAGGAGAAATTTCCTGACAGTTGGAACAATTAATCAGTGGAACAGCTTGCCTCCAGAAGTTGTGAATCATCCAATACTGGAAGTTTTAAAGAAGAGATTGGACAACCAAATGGTATAGGGCAGGGGTCTTCAAACTTGGCAAGTTTAAGACGATTGAACTTCAACTGCCAGAATTCCTCCTCCATTCATGTTAGCTCAGGAATTCTGGGAATTGAAGTCCACAAGTCTTAAACTTGCCAAGTTGGAAGACCCTTGGTATAGGGTTTCCTGCTTGAGCAGGGGGTTGGACTAGAAGACCTCCAAGGTCCCTTCCAACTCGGTTATTTTGTTTTGTTGTGTAGCTTCCTGGTATCATAATTGAGAAAACAGAGCTTATTATGTCTGGCTAGTCCAAGACAATGATACAGGCACTGCATAGGCTTCCTAACCCCATCCCTGAAACTCCCAAAGCCTCCCAAAAACCATGCCATTGAAAATGGGTGGCAAAACACTCATTTTCAACAAGAGGGTGTTTTGTTTTTTTCTCATTTGTGAAAAATGAAAGGGCAGCGACAACGGGGACATCATCATTAAACCATCCACCCTGTTCTCCAAACTCTAGAAAAACAGCCTAGAATAATTTTTAAAAAGTAAAAGGGTGGTTTTTCTGGAATGGAAATTTTACTTGTTTCTAGTCTTGAAACATTTCTTGTGTTCACTGCGTTCTGATGAACAAACAGCAGAGGTACTCCAGATAAGATTTTCGTCTCTTCCTTGCAAATTGAGATTTTATTACCAAATTCAGCTTCCCTCCCTTATGTATTCAACTGTGGAAGAGGAGTACAAACAAATGATTCTTGTGTCCTGTGCAGTTTTGGAGTCCATTAGAGTAGCCTTCCGTGTGAAATCTAAGGCTCATCCCAATTGAAAAGAGGAGAGGAGATGAAAAGTGAGAGAAGGGAAGGGAAGAGAAGAAAAGAAAAGAAAATGGAAGGAAAGAGAAGAGATGGGGTGGGGTGGGATGGGAAGAGAGGAGAGGAGAGGAGAGGAGAGGAGAGGAGAGGAGAGGAGAAGAGAAGAGAAGAGAAGAGAAGAGAAGAGAAGGGAATGGAAGGGAAGAGAAGGGATGGGGTGGGATGGGATGGGAAGAGAAGAGAGAGGAGAGGAGAGGAGAGGAGAGGAGAAGAGAAGAGAAGAGAAGAGAAGAGAAGAGAAGAGAAGAGAAGAGAAGAGAAGAGAAGGGAAGGGAATGGAAGGGAAGAGAAGGGATGGGGTGGGATGGGATGGGAAGAGAAGAGAGGAGAGGAGAGGAGAGGAGAGGAGAGGAGAAGAGAAGAGAAGAGAAGAGAAGAGAAGAGAAGGGAATGGAAGGGAAGAGAAGGGATGGGGTGGGATGGGAAGAGAAGAGAAGAGAGGAGAGGAGAGGAGAAGAGAAGAGAAGAGAAGAGAAGAGAAGAGAAGAGAAGAGAAGAGAATGGAATGGAAGGGAAGAGAAGGGATGGGGTGGGATGGGAAGAGAAGAGAGGAGAGGAGAAGAGAAGAGAAGAGAAGAGAAGAGAAGAGAAGGGGTGGGGTGGGATGGGAAGAGGAGAGGAGAGGAGAGGAGAAGAGAAGAGAAGAAAAGAGAAGAGAAGAGAAGAGAAGAAAAACATTATAGGAAACTTAGTTTCCCGATGGAAGCAATGTCTCTGACGGGCTCCTTATCGGTGGATGCTTTAATATGCCCTTTGGATCTTAAATCATACAGAATAACAGAGTTGGAAGAGACCTTGGAGGTCTTCTAGTCCAACTCCCTGCTCAACCAGGAGACCCTATATGGCTGTCCACCCTCTTCCTGAAAGCCTCCAATGATAAAGCACCCACAATTTCTGGAGGCAAGCCGTTCCACTGATCATTTTCACTGATAGGAGATTTCTCAGTTCTAGATTGGATCTCTTTTTGATAAGCTTCTATCCATTACTCCGTTACTTCTTGTCCTGCAATCTGGTGCTAGTTTGAAGAATAAGCCGGCCCATTCTCTTCTGTGTGACAACCCCACAAATCACAGATGTCTGCTATCCTGTAACCCCAGTCCTTCTCTTTGTGAGACTGGACATACCCTAAGCCCTTCAATTGTTCATCATGGTTTAGCCTCCAGTCACCTCAGCATTTTTGTTGCTCTTGTCTGCACTCTTTCTAGAGCATTGACACTATTTTTATATTTGTGGTGACCAAAACTGAATTCAGTATTCCAATTCCAGGACACATAAGGTTTACATCCACACAGAACAGCCCTCTGTCTGGATTGCTTTAATCTGGATTTCTGCATTAAAGAGGGATGTTGGTATGGTGGCCTCTGTGGATCCTTCCATCCCCATGTTCCATCTACGAAACATTTTGTAAGAGGCATAATTATCGATGTTAACCGTTAGGTTAAAAAATCAGCACCAAATATTCTTCTCAGGATTAACTTTGGCTGCCTTGTTTGGCTGCTTAATAGATCATGCAAACCCACAGTCTATTTGGTCAGTTTACAGTTCAACATTTTGGGTGAACCTATCAAAAGCGATGCGTGCTGTGTTCAAGCACATTGTGTATTCGCACAGCCTCTGCTGAAAGATCCACTCAACAATGCAGTAGAGCGTTGGCCACTAGCCATTTGCAAAAACTCACCTGATTCATATTATATTTCTTGATTTTACTATTGATTTAGTGCAGTGAAGTTTCAGTAGGTGGCAGCACCTGTCTGAGACTGGAAGCTAAGCAGGATCAGACGGGTCAGGTAATGGATGGGAGACCACCAGAAAGCCAAGGTTAGGTGTTTGGTGGTTTTCAGAACTAGCTCCTCTTTCTGCTGCACTCACTTCATCTTGACATTAAAAAAGTGTAAGAGTAAGAAGCATGTTTGGTCAATCAAAATTTAACAAGAAAACCCATGGTCCTGGTAGGATGTGTTTATGACTAGCATTTAATGTGTGGGAAACGATGCATGGAAAGAAGCCCAAAAGTTTGAACAAGTCAAACATGTGGCTCATACACAGTTTGGGAGAGTCCTAATTCATCCATTCGATTTGAGGAACGAGATTATTTCTGGAGTCCAAACTCAAGGAGAAATTCAAAGGAGAATTCCAAATATCCCCAGTTTAAAGTAACAGAATAATAACTCCTGGAGGAACCCCTTAGGAATGTAGGAGGAAAAGGTATAATTCACTTCACTTCTTTCCCCCTTTCCTAGGAAACTCTGAAACATTCTAATTTGGAGCAACATGAGCCACAGTGGGACAATGCAATATTGTAGGCTAACTCTGCCCACTGCCAGGAGTTCAGTCCTGACTGGCTCAGGGTTGACTCAGCTTTCCATCCTTCCAAGGTCAGTAAAATGAGGACCCAGATTGTTGGGGGCAATATGTGCGATGACCCGGGGTGTGGCATGAAAGCAACAGACAACAAGTCTAACTCCTCTTTATTGCTCCAAGTTTGCCCCCAAACGTCCCCAGATTTACTACAAGTCCTGCAGCAAAGCTCTCACATGCACCTTCAGCAGTCTTTGGCTGCGAGTAGTTCAGTAAGCCAGGTTTAGCCAAACAGTAACCAGGGGCAGCAGTCCAGTAAGCCAGGTTTAGCCAAACAGTAACCAGGGGCAGCAGTCCAGTAAGCCAGGTTTAGCCAAACAGTAACCAGGGGCAGCAGTCCAGTAAGCCAGGTTAGCCAAACAGTAACCAGGGGCAGCAGTCCAGTAAGCCAGGTTTAGCCAAACAGTAACCAGGGGCAGCAGTCCAGTAAGCCAGGTTTAGCCAAACAGTAACCAGGGGCAGCAGTCCAGTAAGCCAGGTTTAGCCAAACAGTAACCAGGGGCAGCAGTCCAGTAAGCCAGGTTTAGCCAAACAGTAACCAGGGGCAGCAGTCCAGTAAGCCAGGTTTAGCCAAACAGTAACCAGGGGCAGCAGTCCAGTAAGCCAGGTTTAACCAAACAGTAACCAGGGGCAGCAGCCCAGTAAGCCAGGTTTAGCCAAACAGTAACCAGGGGCAGCAGTCCAGTAAGCCAGGTTTAGCCAAACAGTAACCAGGGGCAGCAGTCCAGTAAGCCAGGTTAGCCAAACAGTAACCAGGGGCAGCAGTCCAGTAAGCCAGGTTTAGCCAAACAGTAACCAGGGGCAGCAGTCCAGTAAGCCAGGTTTAGCCAAACAGTAACCAGGGGCAGCAGTCCAGTAAGCCAGGTTTAGCCAAACAGTAACCAGGGGCAGCAGTCCAGTAAGCCAGGTTTAGCCAAACAGTAACCAGGGGCAGCAGTCCAGTAAACCAGGTTAGCCAAACAGTAACCAGCAGCAGCAGTCCAGTAAGCCAGGTTTAGCCAAACAGTAACCAGGGGCAGCAGTCCAGTAAGCCAGGTTTAGCCAAACAGTAACCAGGGGCAGCAGTCCAGTAAGCCAGGTTAGCCAAACAGTAACCAGGGGCAGCAGTCCAGTAAGCCAGGTTTAGCCAAACAGTAACCAGGGGCAGCAGTCCAGTAAGCCAGGTTTAGCCAAACAGTAACCAGGGGCAGCAGTCCAGTAAGCCAGGTTTAGCCAAACAGTAACCAGGGGCAGCAGTCCAGTAAGCCAGGTTTAGCCAAACAGTAACCAGGGGCAGCAGTCCAGTAAACCAGGTTAGCCAAACAGTAACCAGCAGCAGCAGTCCAGTAAGCCAGGTTTAGCCAAACAGTAACCAGGGGCAGCAGTCCAGTAAGCCAGGTTTAGCCAAACAGTAACCAGGGGCAGCAGTCCAGTAAGCCAGGTTTAGCCAAACAGTAACCAGGGGCAGCATTCCAGTAAGCCAGGTTTAGCCAAACAGTAACCAGGGGCAGCAGTCCAGTAAGCCAGGTTAGCCAAACAGTAACCAGGGGCAGCAGTCCAGTAAGCCAGGTTTAGCCAAACAGTAACCAGGGGCAGCAGTCCAGTAAGCCAGGTTTAGCCAAACAGTAACCAGGGGCAGCAGTCCAGTAAGCCAGGTTTAGCCAAACAGTAACCAGGGGCAGCAGTCCAGTAAACCAGGTTAGCCAAACAGTAACCAGCGGCAGCAGTCCAGTAAACCAGGTTAGCCAAACAGTAACCAGCGGCAGCAGTCCAGTAAGCCAGGTTTAGCCAAACAGTAACCAGGGGCAGCAGTCCAGTAAGCCAGGTTTAGCCAAACAGTAACCAGGGGCAGCAGTCCAGTAAGCCAGGTTTAGCCAAACAGTAATCAGAAGCAAGAAGTCCAGTGAGACAGACAAACCAGGCAAGCCCCACAAGAAAGGGCACAGTAATCTCCAGGTGTCGGCAAGTGCATGCAAACCTCCACAGATTCAACACTTCTTCCGGACAAATAACCCTCCCATCAGCACCTCCTTACATCTCAGTCCCCAGGTGTGCCTTGTGAAGGGGGGCGTGGCACTCTCCTCCCTCGTAGCCGGCTCAGTCTGTGTTGTTCTTGCCTTCTCTCTTCTCTCCGTGCTCTCGGATCAGGAGGGGGTGGTCCTTGCTCTTCGCCTGAGCTCCGTCTCTCCTGCTCTTCCCTGTCTTGCAAGCCTTTCTAATCCCGGAAAGCCTTGCCCGGACTGACTCTGCCCTTCCCCGGTTTCCTCCAAGGCCAACGGAGCTGCCCTCTCGATCCTTCCCCCACAGATTCACACTCCTATGGGGGCATGACAATATGCTGACTCTGTAAACCACTCAGAAGTGGTTTGTAAAGCACTACGAAGAAGTACCTAAGTCTAACACGATCAGCTTCTACACCTCAGACCATATCTGGACTTTTTCTTCCAAGCATCATAAAACCCTAGGGATGGAAGGGACCTTGGAGAGACCTTGGAAGTCTTCCAGTCCAACCCCCTGGCCAAGGCAGGAATCTTTATATCATCCTGGATAAATGTTTGCCTAATCTTTTCTTGAAAACCGCCAGCAACGTAGCCCTCACAACTCCAGGAGGGAACTCTTCAGACATCGTGGGTGCTCCATCCCTGGAGGTTTTTAAGAAGAGACTAGATGGTCACTTGTCTGAAATGGTATAGGTTCCATTCTATGCTATGCTATTTTCTACTCTATTCTGTGCTATTCTATTCTATTCTCTATTCTACTCTCTTCTATTCTATGCTATGCTATTGTACTTTCTATTCTATTCTGTGCTATGCTATTCTATTTTCTACTCTATTCTATTCTACTCTATTCTATTTTATTCTCTATTCTGTTCTATTCTGTTATTTTATGCTATGCTATGCTATTCTATTTTCTACTCTATTCTACTCTATTCTAAATTCTATTCTATTCTATGCTATGCTATGCTATTCCATTTTCTACTCTATTCTATTCTACTCTATTCTATTTTATTCTCTGTTCTGTTCTGTTCTGTTCTGTTCTGTGCTATGCTATGCTATGCTATTTTTTATTCTATTCTGTGCTTTGCTATGCTATGCTATTTTCTACTCTACTCTACTCCACTCCACTCCACTCTACTCTACTCTATTCTATTCTGTACTATTCTATTCTATTTTATGATATTCTATGTTCTACTCTACTCTACTCTACTCTACTCTACTCTACTCTACTCTACTCTATTCTATTCTATTCTATACTATTCTATACTATTCTCTATTCTCTTCTATTCTCTTCTATGCTATGCTATTCTATGCTATTCTATGCTATTCTATTTTGTACTCTATTTTACTCTATTCTATTCTATTCTTTTTTTCTATTCAGTAAACTTTATTTACAAGAATTAAAAACATACAAATTTAAAAATACAAAAACAATAGTATGTAAATAACACATTCCTATTCTATTCTATTCCCTATTCTATTCTATTCTATTTTATGCTATGCTATGCGGTGCAATTCTATTTTCTATTCTATTCTGTGCTATGCTATTCTATGCTATCCTATTTTCTATTCTATTCTGTGCTAGTCTGTGCTATTCCATTCCATTCCATTCCATTCCATTCCATTCCATTCTATTCTATTCTATTCTATTCTATTCTATTCTATTCTATTCTATACTATTCTATACTATTCTATACTATTCTATTCTATTTTCTACTCTACTCTATTCTACCCTATTCTATTCTATTCTATTCTATTCTCCATTCTGTTCTATTGTATTCTATTATATTCTATTGTGTGCTATTGTGTGCTATTCTGTTCTATTCCATTCTATGCTATGCTATGCTATGCTATGCTATGCTATGCTATGCTATTCTTATTCTTATTCTTATTCTTATTCTTATTCTTATTCTTATTCTTATGCTATGCTATGCTATGCTATGCTATGCTATGCTATGCTATGCTATGCTTTCCAAGAAATGATTTCATTTCTTCCTCTTCTCTAGTCTTCTTCCTGGCCAATGTCCCCCCCCCCTTTTCACTTTTCTTAAAAAAGAAAACCTTGTCCCAATTCCATCACGAAACGCAGTGTCTTGTCCTCCATCTCCCCCCCGCAGCAGGAAGGTCATCGGGGAAGCTGGTGGCTCCCTTCCCTTTGGCCAACCTTCTGCCTTCCTTTTGAGATGTAGATTGTTCTTGGACAGAGAAGCAAGAAGGCAGATTGCTGATTCAGCTGGATTTTTCTGCAGCCTCCAATCTCACTGACAGTGCAGCATTGACGACAGGCAGAGGAGGTTTCGAGAGAGCATCAAGGGGGATTGCACTTGGCCAACTCCCAACAAACAGCATCCCTGCCCAACTCCTCCAACCCAACAGTGATCCCTCTGCTCAGAGCCGTCCTCTCTTTCAAGGGGTGAAACCTTAGCCTTAACTGAGTTAAGACCGCTGAGCAAGTTTCTCCCATTTCAGGCGGTTTGCTTAATATTCTAGTCACTGCAGTATTTCTCCCAGATTACTATATATATATATATATGTTCACAAATACGAGGGGTGGAAGGAGAAAAAATAAAAACCAAAGATCAACCTCGTGCAGAAACTATAAGAGCCAGCAAAGCTTGAATGGAGTAAAGAAATATAATCATGGTGTTACGATTGTACTAAATTTTAGAATAGAATAGAGCTGGAAGGGACCTTGGAGGTCTTCTAGTCCAACCCCTGCTCCAGCAGGAGACCCTATACCATTTCAGACAAGGGATTGTCCAGTCTCTCCTTAAAAACCTCCAGTGATGAAGCATCCACAATGTCTGAAGGCAAACTGTTCCAATGGTTATTGTCTTCTCTGTTTGGAAGTTTCTCCTTAATTCCAGGTTGCTTCTCTCCTTAATTAGTTTCCATCCCTTGTTTCTTGTCCTGCCTTCAGGTGCTTTGGAGAATAGCTTGCCTCTCTCTTCTTTGTGACAGTCCCTCAAATATTGGAATACTGCTATCATGTCACCCCTGGTTCTTCTTTTCTCTAGCCTAGCTGAACCCCAATTCTGCAACAAACGTGGAAGGAACCTAGGAGGTCTTCTAGTCCAAGAAGAGAGTGGACAACCACTTGTCTGAAATGGTATAGGGCCGTGATGGCAAACCTATGGCACGCGTGCCACAAGTGGCACACAGAGCCATTTGTGCTGGCACAGGTAAACTTACCTCACTGTGCATGCGTGCACCTCACAGCTGATTTTTCGGCTGGTTTGAGGCCTTTTTCGGCCTCCCAGAGGCTTGGAAAAAGCCTCTGCAAGCCTTTTCAGGATGAATTATAGGCCCGTTTCGTCACTTCCTGTAATACCGGAAGTGACAAAATAGGCCTATAATTCGGCCTGAAAAGACTTGCAGAGGCTTTTTCCAAGTCTCTGGGAGGCCGAAAAAGGCCTCAAACCAGCTGAAAAATCAGCTGTGAGGCGCAGTGCAGGTAAGGGGGTGGTGGTGGTGGTGGGAATTGTGCACGCATGCGCAGGGTGTGTGGGGAGGGGGAGCTGCATTGCATTCTGGGTACTGGTATGCAAGGGTGTGCATGCTGGCATGCGTGCAATTTTTCGCACAGGAGCCCGAAAAGGTTAGCCACCACTGGTATAGGGTTTTCTGCTTGAGCAGAGTGTTGAACTAGAAGACCTCTAAGGTCCCTCTCCACTGTGTTATTCTGGAGTACAGGTAGTCCTCGACTTACTACAGTTCATTTAGTGACCGTTCAAAGTTTCAACAGCACTGAAAAATATGACTTATGACGGTTATGATGTGCTCTATGGAGTGGAGAATTGGTCTCTCTGACAGCTCCATTCCTTCTTCCCCCACACAGCTCTCAGGTTGCCCTGATGCTGACTTTGACTCCCATGCCTCCTCCACCTCTGATCTGGCTGTTGGAAGGGCTGTTGGCTGACAGGCCACAACAGCAGGGCTCTGATTCACATACTGTGCTAATTTAACAATATCAGCTCCATTTGTATAATATGGTACGCCAAGACCAAACAAGGCGCATTCTGGTTAGAGTATCGTGGGAATTTAGGCAGTTTCTAATTCATAACTATTTTGGGCTGGAGCACATCGAGGAACCATTCCAGTCCAAGTTCATACCAGAATTTCAGATGGAGCAGATCTTGATTGTTCTGATGGATGACCTTCACCGACAGACTGGTAGGAAGAGAAGGGGGAGTTTTATTTCTTCTTGATTTATCAGCAGCTTTTGATACCCTTATCCAGCCGCTCTTCCTGAACCAACTTTATTTTTGAAAGTTGAGTGTGGCAGGAGGCATTGGGTTACTGTGGCTCCGCTCTACTTACAGGGCAGGTTTTCAAGGATAACTTCGGGAGATTATATCTCATCCTCTCTGCCAATTGTGCTTGATGCCTACTAGTTAACTGAACCACCTTCCAGATGGGGGCAATTATGAAGCCCCAAATAGTTATGAATTAGAAACTGTCTTTTGAGGGGGGGACAAAAATACACAGATGGCTAGAAAAGATAACAGGGAAACATGTAGATTTTAAACCTGAACTGTTCTTATTAGGGATGGTATCAGAAAAAAAAATTGACAAGAAGGATGTATTTAGTATTACATGTCTTAACAGCAGCAAGGAGAGATGAAGAAACACCGTAAGACAAATAAGAAGATACTAGACTGTGCAGAAACGGAGAGATTTACACAGAAAATCAAACAGAAAGAAGGCACAGAATATTATCAAACGTGGAACTTATTTTACCAGTGATTGGAAAAAAGGGGTGGAGAGTAAAAATGGAATCTGTATTGTTAAGCAAATTAAATACTCAGACAACACGATGTTTATTAAGCACTAAGAAATGTAATTAATAACAATTTAATAACAATTTGTTTTTGTTTTTAAAAAGAAACTGTCTTAGTTCCCACAATACTCTAACCAGAGTGTGCCTTGCTTGGTCTCAGCGTATCATATTATACAAACGGAGCCGATATTGTTAAATTATGGCTTAGCACAGTATGTGAACCAGAACCCTGCTCTCTTCCCTACAGGACTACTTATCTTTATCCTCTGCGGCAGGAATGTTTTACATATTGCACCAAGATGCTCTGATGCTATTTCACAATGACAGGGAAGTCAGCCACCTCCAAAGTGGACTAATAGTATGGAAACTACCCACGGAGTGGAAAACTGGATTTGGATAGTTTCTGCTTCCCTGCACCCAAAGCAATAGAAGGTTCCATGGAACGGGGTTGAGTAGACCAAGTTTATATTTACAGATTAACAGAGTTGGAAGGGAACTTGTAGGTCATCTAGTCCAATCCCCCACCCAAGCAGGAGATACACCATCTCTGACAAATGGCAGTCCAGTCTCTTCTTGAAAGCTTCCAATGATGAAGCTCCCACAACTTCCAAAGGTAATTTCTGTTCTGTGGGTTGATTGTTCTCACTGTCAGAAAATGTCTCCTTATTTCCAGGTTGAATCTCTCCTTGTTCAGTTTCCATCCATTATTCCTTGTCTGGCCTACAGGCGCTTTGGAAAACTGTTTGACCCCTTCCTCTCTGTGGCAGCCCCTCAAATATTGGAAGACTGTTATCCTGTCTCCCCTGGTCCTTTTCTTCACTAAACTAGCCATGCCCAATTCCAGCAACCGTTCTTCATATGTTTCAGCCTCCAGTCCCCAAATCACCCTGGTTGCTCTTCTCTGCACTTTTTCTAGAGCCTCAACATCTGTTTTATAATGTGGTGACCCAAACTGGATGCAATATTCTAGGTGTGGACTTACTAAGGCTTTATAGAGTGGTATTAATAAAAACACTTGATCTTGATTGTATCCCTCTGTTAATCCCTCAGTTTTCAGCAGCCTGTGCCAATATGATATGTCCAATAAAACTAATCTTTGAGGAACCTACCTGCCTCGGAGTTCTGTTTGCTATGAGTGTATCACATTCCGGACATAAATTATTTCAACTTCTACCCTCAAAACATTGCTATAGGACACTGCACACCAGAACAACTAGACATAAGGACAGATTTTTCCTGAATGCCATCACTCCGCTAAACAACTAACTCACACAACACTGTCAAATGACTTAGTAAGACTGTATTACTATTCTTCTCATCCTTCCTATTACCTATCTCTTCCCACTTATGACTATAACCATGTTGCTTGTATCTTTACAATTTATATAGTTTTATTTGTTTTTCTAGTATGTTTTGATTGCGTATTAGTAACCTATGTATGATTTGATTGCTTATAGTAACCTACAACTATCACTAAGTGTTGCATCTTATGATTCTTGATGAATATATTTTATTTTTTCTTTATGTACACTGGAAGCTTATGCACCAAAGACAAATTCCTTGTGTCTCCAATCACACTTGCTGGAACATATCCCATCCTGTGCCAGAAAAATGAATCCAGAAGACTTCCTGAGAGAATTAATCCTTCATGGATAATGCCGGCCATTAGCTGACCCATAGGAGAACTTCTTCCATCGTGTCTGAAAGAATCCAACTGATCTGTGGGTGAAGAAATGAGTTCCAGGCCTGAGCTTCAGCTGTCAAAAATAATCACATTCCCCCTATTTCTCTATATCTTTGATAAGAGAATCTGGCATCTGGCCCATTTTTCAGATTGGACAACCATCTGTCTGAAATGGTGTAGGCTTTCCTGTCTGAGTAGGAGGCTAGACAAGAAGACTTCCAAGGTCCCTTTCAATTGTGTTATTATTCTGTTATTATTCTGTCAGTTGGTGCTCCATTCAAAATTCAAGAAAGAAATACTTAGACTCCATAGATTAGAGAAAAGATATCTTTTACTGAAAATAAAGTGGTAGCAACCGTAGAATTCTGAATCTGAGAAATTAGGCGCGCAAATCAAATATACAAAGTGACGGAAATGTTCCCACCCCCAATAGTTCAAATGATTCTTCCAATTAAAAGTTGTGGATATGATCATGTGGACATCTTCAGGTGGTGATGAGGCCTCTGTCCGTTGACCTTGGCATATTTTGATAAAGATTTGCAGCTGCGCAGAGAAAAGAAAGCTAAGCGAGAAATAGAAACCTAAACAAGAATTTATACTCCCCACCTCCTCATTTTTACAACACTAGAATGTAACACCTCCAGCTCGCTTCCCAGACTCTACCCCCTCCTCCCCCCATTACTTATGGCAGCCAAAAGATGCAAAGCAATAGTAGAAGATCTTGAAGGCTGACAATTCTGTTATTTCCTTCCTAGTCTTCCCTTTTTACACTTCGTTAGTTTCAATCCCGAAGACAGAAGGCAAGCCAGATGTGATATGCATCTCTCCTCTAACATCTGGCACTGCACCACTGCGCAATCCCAGCATTTGCAGCTGAAGTAGCTACTTCTCTGCTTGAAGCTGCATCTGACTGTCCTTTCACTGTCCAGAGGTGATGTGCAGAACAGATACAAGAAATAAATTGCAAGGAACTTGTATCCAAGATGATCGATGTTTTCCTTTTCCTTCTAGTTTTGGACTCCCAACACTATAGATTCTGTCCTCTGCAGTAATTGGATGCTTTAACTCGGATTGATACGCTTGAGAGCTTAAGTGGCCTTCTGCAATTCTAGAATATATTCTAGAATATAGTCATGCGTTTTGCTTCCAAAATTCTATCTAGACTGTGTAAAGAATAAAGGAGGGGGAGGGGTGGAAATAGAAGCTAATCTCATAGAAGCTCAAGTTAATATTTTGCTAGCAGATACAGTCAGCGTACAGACTCACTGTCTAAGATTCATTTTTATTCCTGAATGATTTGGCCCTCACTGGCTTATTTTTTTCTTTATTTATATAATGAAAGTAAGGCTATATAATCTCATATACATTTGACTAGGTGTAATTAAGCCTGCAAATTGTTTTGTCTTTGGGTAGGAAACTCTCTCTCTCTCTCTCCTTTATCTATCTCTTTATTTTTCTATCTCTCTCTGTCATCTCTGTCTTTCTATCATCTGTCCTTTTCTGCCATCTCTGTCATAGATCCTATCTCCCTCACTCACTCTCATATACTCTTTTATCTCTATCAACTCTCTGTGTATCTATCACCTCTAAGTTCTCTGTCTTTCTATAATCTCGCTCTCTCTGTCATTTATCTCTCTCTATTCTACAATCTCTAGGTCTCATCTCTCTTTCTCTGACATACACACATTCTCTATAATCTCTTATTTCTCTCTGTATCTCTATCATCTTTCTTTAGCCTCTATTGCTTGTGGGGTATTGTAGAACAACAGTTGTATATTATACTTTAGCGTAAGAAGAATTATGCAGCTGATCTATCATCTATGTATCTATCTATCTATCTCTATCAGTGGTGGGATTCAATTTTTTTACTACTGGTTCTGTGGGCGTGGCTTGGTGGGCGTGGCAGGGGAAGGATACTGTAAAATCTCCAGTCAGAGGTGGTATTTGCTGATTCTATGAACTACTAAAAATTCCCGCTATCAGTTCTCCAGAACTGGTCAGAACCTGCTGAATACCACCTCTGATATCTATCTATCTATCTATCTATCTATCTATCTATCTATCTATCTATCTATCTATCTATCTATCTATCTATCTATCTATCTCTACATCTACATCTATCTATCCATCATCTATCTATGTTTATCATCTCTCTCTGTATCATCTATCATCTATCTATCTATCTATCTATCTATCTATCTATCTATCTATCTATCTATCTATCTATCTATCATCTATCTCTACATCTACATCTATCTATCCATCATCTATCTATCTTTATCATCTCTCTCTGTATCATCTATCTATCTATCTATCTATCTATCTATCTATCTATCTATCTATCTATCTATCTATCTATCTATCATTTTCTATCTAAATCCATGCTATGTTTTTCTTTCTTTCTGTGGGTTGAAAAATCCCACGCAAAATCCTGTTAACTGAAACTGGAAAGTAATATTCAGGCCTGATTGCTGGGCTGAAGGATTATCAGCTGATTTGTAACCAGATAAGCTCTCTCCCCTGACCATTTCGGTAAGTCCCAGCTGTCCCGATGGCCTGATCTCACCCAGGGCCCTGTCAGATGGGACGTCATGCCATTTCATGAGGTTCCGTTTACGGCAATGCAGGGCCAACTCGTATCTCTGTCCTGCAGCGAGAGTGCAGCAAAGTGCTACCTCGCTGAACGACGGGGCAGCTGCCCTTAACTGTTCCAGCTGTTGAGACACTCCTTTCGCATTGCTTATTGGGAAAGCTGGTTTCCATGTTGAAAGGCATTTACTGCACTGGGAGATAAAATGAAGGTAAAAATAGGAGCTGGGGACTGATCCTAAGGAAGAATGTGGCCTGGCGCAGAGAGGGAAAAATTCATTTCCAGGTTTTGTTTTTACCTTTCCATTGGCAGGGATTATTTCAGCCAAAAAAAAAGAACTAATAAATGGTCTGGTCCTAAACAATTTATCATTTCTCTGTGAATAACTAGAACGGTTCTTTGTGAATTATGAGGATTATTATGTTGATTCATTTCATTCTTTTCAGAATAATAGAATAATGGTGTTGGAAGGGACCTTGGAGGTCTTCTAGTCCAACCACCTGCTCAAGCAGGAAACCCTATACCCATGTTGGCGAACCTATGGCACATGTGCCAGAAGTGGCATGCTGAGCCTCTCCTGCTGGCATGCAAGAGCTCGCCCGGAAGAGCCCCACTGTGCATGCGTGCGCGCCGCCACTGCCCGACAGCTGATTGTCGGGGATTTGGTGCGCATGCGTGTGGGGTGTGGTGGTGCGTGGCAGACGTAGTGCATTGGGGAATCGTGTGCATGTGCAGAGACATACGGTGCACAGTGGCGGGATCGTGTGCACATGCACAGAGACGCATGGCGAGTGGCGGGATTGCACACACATGTGCAGATGTATGGTGCATGGCGGGGGGATTGCATGCACATGCGCAGGAGCATGGTGTGTGGCGGGGGGTTCCATGGGCATGCCTAGAGGGTGTGGGGGCCCCCCAGCACGCATTGCCTTCTGGATGCTGGCACACAAGCGGGAGGGCACGAGCGTGTGCGCAATTATCAGCACAGGAGCCGAAAAAGGTTAGCCATCACTGCCCTATACCATTCCAGACAAATCGTTGTCCAATTTCTTCTCGAAAGCTTCCACTGATGGAGCATCCACAACTTCTAGAGGCAAGTCATTCCACTGGTTAATTGTTCTCACTGTTAAGAAATTTCTGCTTATTTCTAGGTTGGTTCTCTCCTTGATTAATTTCCATCCATTGCTTCTTATTCTGCCTTTAGGTGCTTTGGGGAATAGGTTGACCCCAGGGGTGGGATTCTACAAGTTTGCACCTATTCGCTAGAACTGGTTGTTAATATTCTAAACAGTTTGGAGAACCGGTTGTTAGAAGAAATTACTGGCCTAATCCTGTAAGGAAGTCAGGAAGGAAACATTCTGGTGTTGCTTATCGAAACTGCCTCTCCATTAACTCTTATTACGTTCTTGGTAGGACTAGACTTCCTGTCTCAGGAATGTCTCTGGAGTTTTTTCCCCCTCCTTTGCTAGTACTTTGCTTGTGTGGAGTGACCATTCAAAGTTACAATGGCACTGAATAAAGTGACTTATGACCATTTTTCACACTTACGACTGTTGCAGCACCCCCACAGTCATGAGCGGCCAGGCAAGGAGATGCGTGCCTCGATGTGAGTGATGTTGAGTTGACCACACCCAGCCAGTCACATGACCACCAAGCCATGCCCACCAAGTAAGCCACACCCACAGAACCGGTTGTTAAAAAAATTGACTCCCACCCCTGGTTGATCCCCCTCTTCTTCATGGCAGCCCCTGAGATATCAGAACACTGCTATCATGTCAGCCCTTAATACTTCTCTTCCCTAGACTAGCCATGTCCAATTCTTGCAACCGTTCTTCATATCTTTTAGCCTCCGGCCCTCTAATCATCTTGGTTTCTCTTCTCTGCACTCCTTCCAAAGTCCCTACATCTTTGGTGACCAAAACTGGATGCAGTATTCCAAGTGTGGTTTTATTTTCATTTGACAATCAGACCTGGGGGCAACAGAGAGTCGATGAGAAGACTTTCGTTAAAAAAAAAAAATTTAAATAAGGAGGAGGGAAATATTTAATCCCGGCTGTTATTGATTGGCACAGTCACAATGGTGGAAAGTTAGGGTGATCTAATAAATACGTACAACTGAGATACGTAGAAGTAGCAAATTGCTTGGTGCAGTCCTTTCAAGGTTAAGCTGCTCATAAAAAAGTGTCTTGTCAGAAAGTGTTTTTGATATTATTTTTTTAAAAGTAAGAAAACTTCAAGTGCATCATCATTTTTGGGAGGCAGAGATTTAAGTCAGGAAGAGAGCCCATACCATTTTTGTTTTGTTTTGTTTTTGCTGATGTATTAGGGTGGGTTATTTTAGAAATAACAGGATGGCTCCATTCTGGTCATCAATCAAGGACTATCTGTAATTGCCAGAGCTGGTTTGGTATAGTTGGTTAAAGCATCAGGCTAGAAACTGGGAGACTGAGTTCTAGTTCTGCTTTAGATATCTAGGCAGGGGTGGGATTCTACCGGTTCGGACTGGTTCAAGGGAACTGGATGTTAAATTTGCATCTGGTTCGCTGAACCGATATTTGAACCAACCAGCTGGCCCCTCCCACCCTGGTCCTCCCTTCCCAGGAATCTCCATGCAGCCCATTTTCAATGCAGGTAAGTGCAGAGTCCACGTGGAGGCTGGGGAGGGGGGGATGGGTCTCCCAGAAGTCCAGAAACAGGCCTGTTTTCAGTTTCCGGAGGACCTCCAGACCACATTATAAAAAAAGATGTTGAGACTCTAGAAAAAGTGCAGAGAAGAGCAACCAGGATGATGAGGGGACTGGAGGCTAAAACATATGAAGAACGGTTGCAGGAACTGGGCCTGGCTAGTCTAATGAAGAGAAGGAACAGGGGAGACATGATAGCAGTCTTCCAATATTTGAGGGGCTCCCACAGAAAGGAGGGGAGGGGTCAAGCTATTTTCCAAAGCGCCTGTAGGCCAGACAAGGAACAATGGATGGAAACTGAACAAGGAGAGATTCAACCTGGAAATAAGGAGAAACTTTCTGATAGTGAGAACAATCAACCAATGGAACAGAAGTTGCCTTCGGAAGTTGTGGGAGCATCATCACTTGAGACTTTCAAGAAGAGATTGGACTGCCATCTGTCAGAAATGGTGTAGGGTTTCCCGCTTGGGCAGGGGGTTGGACTAGATGACGTACAAGGTCCCTTCCAACTCTGATTATCTGTTATCTGTTAAGCCAGGATAAACATTTTAAAACTGTATCTTTAAGAAAATGTAAAACTGTAATTAGGTGTGGTTTCTCAAATGGCCATAAGATGGAGCCAGAAACCTGGGTTGTTTAGTCTGAGTCTCAGAAGAGAGTGTGAGTGTATCTCTGTTTCCTTCTGTTCGAAAGTATTGCAGTTACTCCATTTTTCCTAATTGACTGATATTCATGGATTTAATGTAAGTCTGTTATTGAACTGTTTTTGACACTGGACTTTGATATTTGGATTATCCCTGGATTGAAAACTGACTGATTTAACTTAACTTGTGAATGACTTTGGACTGCTTATTTTGGACTTTGCTTAAACTTTCTGGAAGTAAAAACCTACATTTACTGTTCAGTGTATCTGTGTACTGTGTGTGTATTATTCAAACACTTCTCTCAAATACGTCTTCCTGTATGCGCTCATTCTCCTAACGGGGAATTACCTCAACACCCACCAACGATCTGGGTCCTCGTTTTACCCACCTCGGAAGGATGGAAGGCTGAGTCAGCTTTGAGCCTGGTAAGATTTGAACTGACAAACTGTTGGTAATCAGCAGTTAGCAAAAGTAGCCTGCAGTACTCTATTCTAACCACGGTGCCACCGCATAAAAACTTAGCATTTACTTCTGGATTTTTCTGGCAAAACTGCACCTATAACAAACTATTGCTTCACTTAGTGACTGCTGCATTCACGTAATGAGCGTTGCAAAACAGTCGTAAAATTGGGTAAGTCACATGATCAACCTATTTTCTGAGTGTTGGGACTTACGACCATGAAGGGCAGCTTCCATTACGGCTGTAAGTCGAGGACTACTTGTACTCCTAATATGATTTGATTGCTTATTTGTACCCTATGACTATCATTAAGTGTTGTACCTTATGATTCTTGATGAATGTATCTTTTCTTTTATGTACACTGAGAGCATTTGCACCATGACAAATTCCTTGTGTGTCCAACCACACTTGGCCAATAAAGAATTCTATTCTATTCTATTCTATTCTATTCTATTCTATTCTATTCTATTCTATTCTATTCTATTCTATTCTATTCTATTCTATTCTATTCTATTCCATTCACACATAGAGATGTCAGCAGGATATGTGTGATGACCCGGGGCATGGCACAAAAGCAACAAAGTCACAAAAATAGATAAAGTCCCTTTAATACCTCCAACGTGGCCCCCAATGTCCAGTTATCATCAGCTGGAGAAAGAACACTCCCAAGAACAGTTTTTAAAGGGAAGAAATTCTTTCCGAACTCAAAGTACATATAAATTATAAATAAAAACCAACACAAACCACACTGCAGCAATTAACGAGATAGAACAGGATAAGGGATTGAAGATGTCAAAAGATAACGAAACACACACACTTGGGAGGAGCTAGAACTCAGATAAGGCTTGACAAACCAGAATAATTTCATGCTTTGCTTCCAGAAACTTTGCCGTGAGCAGTTTGCCCTTTTAAACAGTCTTCCCAGCTGCAGCCAATGAAGGGGATCAGGGCCTTTTCCTGCCCTGTAAACCATGCAACTCACTTTGCTGCCTTATCTGTTCCTCCCTGTGTGTCCTAGGATGAAGAGGGGCCTGGGTCTTCCTCTGAATGTCCAGCCAGACTGTGCCCTTCCCCAGTTTCCTCCACAGCCACCGGAGCCATACTCCCACTCCCTGTCAGCTGTTCCACCTGTCCCTCGGAATCAGATTCCAATAGGGGCATGACAATATGATTCAAAAACTAGTCAAGATGGCAGTGTGATTGAAGCTCCACCCATTGTGGGGCCATCTTGTTTTTTGTTTTGTTTTGTTTTTACCACATGCTGTGGACACCTCTGATAATACACAGTAGGTAGATGGTGTATTTCTAGACACTCTTGTCCCAAAGATGCTTTCTTGTTTTTCTTGTTCCTCTTGAAAAAGCATCTTTGGGACAACCATGACATGGATGACTGAGAATCTCTACAGACTTCTAGAGACTCTTTGGTCAAAATAAAAAACAACTTTTCTTCTCAAACAGTGAAGAACTGGCTAAAGATGCTTGCAATGTCCAGTACTTCATCTGGCAGGACAATTTTTTCTAACATCTCATTTTGGAGAGGAGAAAATGAGAATCAAGCATTATTCCCTGGTGACTGCACAATTGTCCAGACATTCAAATAAACCAACTTGATTTATAGAGACAAATAGGGGCATTCTGTCCTGAATATCCCAATTTTTTGTTAATATTTGTGCCTCCCAAAAAGATGATGCTAATGGCATATTTCATGATCAAAAGAGGAAAACCAAAGTAATTTCTTATTTAAGAACAAAAGAAAAACATCATTATTTTAATTAATTAACTGTTTGATTTATTTGTTTATTTATTACATTGCTATCCTGCCACAATCAATTCGACTTTTGGCAGCTGGCGGCTTATATGATGTAAGATAATTTACATTATTCCCCTGTAAGCAGAAAAGGAAAGGCGACAAAAACTTGAGCAAATCTAAACCAACAAGAACGGGGGAATCAAAAGAATAAAACCAAAGATTAGAACATTCTCTAGGCGTGTGTGAGATTTTTAAAAGACACATTTAAATTTAAATGAAAAAATGATTTTTTTAAAAAGTTACAGAATCCATGTGTAAACCCCATAGATACATGCATATGCTTCCATCACAACAATTTCCTACTAGAGAAACCTCATTATGCAAAGCACAGGAAAGCAATAAGAAGACAAACAGAAGAAAGGAAGAAAGGAAGAACAAAAGAAAAAAAAACAAAGAGAAAGAAGGAAGGGAAGGAGAGAAAAAAGGAAAATATATCTAATTCTAGTTTATTAAAACTCCCCTTAACTTTCCCTCTCCAGATCTTTCTACTTTTATAAACCATTCTTGTTGTCATACTTTTGATATGCCGCCTTTGGACTTTTAAACATCTCTTCTTTATTAATTAAATTTATATGCCACCCATTCCACCAATACGGTGATGCTAGAAGGCTGGCCTCCCCCTTTGCAAGATCACATCAACGGCATTCCTCCTTATCTTCTCCTTCTTCCTGATTTTCTCCTTTTCTCCATTCCTTCCTTCTTATATTCATCTTAATCCCTCTGTTC
Source organism: Notechis scutatus (assembly GCF_049901735.1). Classification (NCBI taxonomy): domain Eukaryota; kingdom Metazoa; phylum Chordata; class Lepidosauria; order Squamata; family Elapidae; genus Notechis; species Notechis scutatus. Next base: position 10,676,523 of record NC_142011.1, on the reverse strand, counting down.
TCATTCATTCCCTTGATATGTCCAAGCCACCTCTGCACAATTCTTCTTACTTGTCATTCCATTTTTGGTTCAGTCCAAATCAGAGGTGGTATTTGTTAAGCCTGAATTCCCCAACGAGTGTTAAGGAAAACAAACTAAACAGAATGTGTAGCGTAGTCAGATAGGCAGACAGGTAAATGTGTGAGATAAGTTTGTATTTTAGTTAACACGCAGTAAATAACAGATACGCTTGTGCTATCAAAAATATAGTTTATTCCATTAGGAATTATAGCATAGTCAAAATAAATGGTCCATTAGTATCATTTCAGTCAGTCCAGTCGAGGATACTCAATTTGCAAAGTCCGTGTTGAATAGCCAATGTCAGTTCACTTACAATAAATCAGTCCGTTTTATCTCTTCTCTCCGTTGAGAAATCAACACTCCTTTCTCTCCTCCGTTCCAGTAAGGAAAAACGCAGTCATCAATCCATCCAGTAATTAGGGATCATTAAGCCAGAGAGAGAGAGCTGCAATTGACTTGCTTCTTTTATGGTGCTTTTACAACCACACCCCTTAATTACATTCTTGTAGTTAAAGTTACACACACTTTAACCAACAAACCATGATAACTTATTTATTATTTTTACCCAAACCGGTTAGGGTAAACAATGTTATCCCTAACAGTATTCAGCAGTTTCTGACCAGTTCTGGAGAACCGGTAGCAGAAATTTTGAGTAGTTTGGAGAACTGGCAAATGCCACCTCTGACTGGCCCCGCCCCCATCTATTCTCTGCCTCCCGAGTCCCAGCTGGCTTGGTGGGCATGGCAGGGGAAGGATACTGCAAAATCCCCATTCCCACCCCACCCCACTAACCTGCTTTCCAGCTCCTTTCTCCTGTGCAGGGCAACAAAAGAAGACCCAGCTAATCAGCTGGGACTCGGGAGGCAGAGAATAGATGGGAGTGGAGCCAGTCAGAGGTGGTATTTGCAAGTTCTCCGAAATACTCAAAATTTCTGCTACCGGTTCTCCAGAACTGGTCAGAACCTGCTAAATAGCACTTCTGGTCTACTTAGTATGTAAAAGTAAATAGCTGAGGCTCTAATTTATTATTTTTATTCTACCACACTGAAAAAAAGTTGGAAGTTAATGCTTTCTTCTTCTTTCTTTTTCTCTACCTCACACCCCATTTCCCTACTAATTTATTTTAATTGGTATTTTATATTAGGAAATTTAATAATGTCTATAGGTTGTCCTGCTTAAAGACTGCTCACTTAATGGCTGTTCAAAGCTATGATGGACCTGCTTATGACCTGGTCCTGAACTTATGGGCTTATATCATTTCTTCCCTTCTCTTCCCTTCCCTTCCCCTCCCCTTCTCTTCCCCTCCCTCCCTCTCTCCTTCCTTTCTTCATTCCTTTCTAATTTTGTGTGACAATGAACCAATGAACAAAAATGGCCAAAACAAAATACCATGGCTGTAAGAAGTAATCAGCCATCAGGATTGGCTCAGGATGGTAGCTACAATGAATGGTGCAGTTCAACCATTTACACCACTCCTTAATCCCAGGCAGCTTTTCTCCTTGATTAGTCTTCATCCCTTGTTTCTTGTCTTGCCTTCTGGTGCTTTGGAAGACAATGGCAGCCCCTCGAAGACTGGAATACTGCTTTTATGTCACCCTCTAGTCAGAGGCGGTATTCAGCAGGTTCGGACCGGTTCTGGGGTACCAAGTAATAGAAATTTTTATGAATGTTTTATGAGTTGACACCGTGTTACTAACTTAACACCTTCTGCAACTGTAAAATGGGATAAAACTCAATTAGCAAATGTCTCACTTAGCAAAACATAAATGTTGGGCTCACATGTGGTTCTAAGGCAAGGAATATTTGTACCTCAAAATTCTCTTGGTGCTGACCTTAATTGGATCCATCCCAAAATTAAATGATTAATTTTTGTTGCATTAGCCATATTATTATAGATAATTACAGCAGAGGTGGTATTCGGCAGGTTCCGACCAGTTCTGGAGAACCGGTAGCGGAAATTTTGAGTAGTTCAGAGAACAGGCAAATATTACTTCTGGCTGGCCCCGCCCCCATCTATTTTCTGCCTCCCAAATCCCAGCTGATTGGCTGGGTCTTCTTTTGTTGCCCTGCACAAGGAGAACGGAGCTGGAAAGCAGGTTAGTCGGGTTGGGGAGGGAATGGGGATTTTGTAGTATCCTTCCCACCTGCCCCCGCCATTACCTCTCCTATATTCCCTTGTTTTTTTTAGCTCAGCTGATTTGAGCAGCAGAGCAATTGCCGTGCCTCAGCTGGGCTAAAAAACAGCACAGCTCACCAGCGTTGATGCAGAGGGTGGGCTTTGAGCCCTGCGCATGCGCGCGAAGCGCACTCTCAGAACCAGTAGGAAAAAAAAATTGCAAACCCACCACTGCTCCTAGTCCTTCAAAATGTGGCGGTCACATCAATGCACTCAAGCCCAACCACCTCTTAGAGAAACAAAGGGACCTGGAGTCAGCTTGAAAGGCTCTTATTTCCCATCTGCATACATTTGCAAAGCTTCTCCGTATTTCCACACTTTCGGTATTAATTTCACCTTTTTTTATCTTCTGCTTCAGGTAAAAATGGCACCAGAGCTGTATCTCTGTCGGATGATTGTCTGCACACTTAGAAAATTATCTCTTGCCCTTTCGGTTATTTTTCTTCCCTCCGTTATTCACACCCACCCACCCCGTCCGCTTTCCTTGTCTTCTTTGCACCGAAAGAATGAGAAAAACCCGAGCGAAGCGTGACTTGGCAGGCCCGTTTTATGTCTTTATCTTCCAACGCCGATGAATTTGGAATGCTAAATTAATTTCTGTGGCAAAATAGATAAATTTAAGTCTAGCCTGCTGTGCGAGTTACATTAATTCCAGTCCATGGGGTTTCTCTCCCTCTCTCTCCCCATTGTTTTTTTTTTTTTCCCTTTGAGGCCCAGGTTTTCAGCTATCCTTCACACTATGAAATGGCAACATGTGCTACAGAGTTCAGAAAATACAGGTACTCCTTGACTTATGATCTGTCATTTAGCCACCATTCGAAGTTCCAACAACATATTGAGTCTATCATCTGCACCTCTATAACTGTCTGGTTTGGTTCTGCAACCCAACAGGACAGACACAGACTTCAGAGGATAATTAGGACTGCAGAAAAAACAATTGCTACCAACCTGCCTTCAATCGAGGACCTGTATACTGCACGAGTCACAAAGAGGGCTGTGAAAATATTTACAGACCCCTCACATCCCGGACATAAACTGTTCCAACTCCTTCCCTCAAAATCACACTATAGAGAACTGCACACCAGAACAACTAGACACAAGGACAGTTTTTTTCCTGAAAGCCATCACTCTGATAAACAAATAATTCCCTCAACACTGTTCAACTATTACAAAGTCTGCACTACTATTACTGTTAATCTTCTCATCACTCCTTATCATCCATCCCCTCCCACTTGTGACTGTATGACAGTAACTTTGTCGCTTGTATATTACAATTTATATTGACTGTTCCCGACTCTTGATGAATGTTGTTCCATATTAGCAGGCTCAAAACCCTGCGTTCCTATTGGCCCAGACAAGCCGGATCGTGATTGGACGGTTTGAACGTTCCTGATTGGCTCATACCGGGTTTGCCGCGATTGGCTTAAACCAAGCGTGGCAAACTCAAAGAGCTGTCATTGGCTGCCTAGCCCCGGCCAGCTCTATAAGAAGAGCTGCCGCGCACTAGGGTTTCATCTCAGAATCTAGTTGCTAAATAAAGAGCTGTTGTTCACTACTCGAGCCTCGTCTCTTCTTGGGACCCACCGACCGAACTTAACAAATGTATCTTTTCTTTTATGTATACTGAGAGTGTTTACACCAAGACAAATTCCTTATGTGTCCAATCACACTTGGCCAATAAAGAATTCTATTCAAACCAGAGGGTATCAGCATTCCAAGTAACAACCTCCAATTTAAAAGAATCTGAGACTGTCATCTTCTCAAAGATCTATTTTATTAGAGATGTCATATTGGCACATCTGAGGAAAACCCGAATCTGACATTTCTGGGTTTTCCCTAGCCCAAAGAAAACCCAAAATCCAACCCCTGCACCCCTTAGTTCATCACATGGTCCAATCATTACTTTGTTCCAACCAGAGACTAACCTCAGCCACTCTCCTCCAGGTGCAGAGTAACATGTCCTTGACTCTCTGAGAAAGGAATGTTGTTGTCGCTAATCTTCCACTGCTCCTCGAAGTCCCTCTCCCAAACTCCCAGGCGCTGAATGTGGCAGCCCAGAAGCCTCAAAGAAAAATGGAAAAATGGCTTCCAAGCTGACAGGGGATACTTACAATCCAGATCCAAAGTATAAGTATAAATATAAGCCCAGTCAATGGGGAAGCTGGATTCACCTAACAACCGTATTGCTAACTTAACAACTGCCACGTTCCACTTAACAATTGTGGCAAGAAAGGTTGTAAAATGTGGCAAAACTCACTTAACACCTGTCTCACTTAGCAACTTAAATGTTGGGCTCAATTGTGGCTGAAAGTCGAGGACTATGTGAGCGAACTCTGTATTAACCCAATGAACTAGATAGACAAAGTTAGTCAAGCCACCTGACAGCCCACCTATTAAAAAAAATACAAATATAAAAGGTGAAAACTGACCAACCTTTGAGCTCTGTGCCAATAGATTGCCAGATCTTTAACTGATTATATCCGTCCAGGGTGCAATCATAAGGCAAGGTGCACTTATTGTCAACAAGTTGAGACTCTGGAAAGAGTGCAGAGAAGAGCAACCAAGTTGATTAGGGGGCTGGAGGCTAAAATATATGAAGAATGGTTGCAAGAATTGGATATGTCTAGTTTAGTGAAAAGAAGGAGTAGGGGTGATATGATTTTTATTTTATTTTATTTTATTTTGTTTGTCAAACATGTACAAGATAAGCCTCTGTGGCACAGTGGTTAGAGAGCAGTATTGCAAGCTACTTCTGCAGCCAGCTGCCTACAATTTGGCAGTTCAAATCTCACCAGGCTCAAGGTTGACTCAGCCTTCCATCCTTCCGAGGTGAGTAAAATGAGGACCCAAATTGCTGGGAGCAATATGCTGACTCTGTAAACCACTTAGAGAAGGCTGTAAAGCACTATAAAGTCTAAGTGCTATTGTTATTGCTATAACAAGTATAGGTATGAAAATAAACATGAACAAAGGGACTAAATACAGATAAATGGGGACAGTAAGACTAGAGATGGTAGGCAGGTTGGTGCACTTATGCACACCCCCTTTAAAGACCTCTTAGGAATGGAGTGAGGTCCACAGTAGACAGTTTGAGGTTGAAGCTGTGAGGGGTTGAGGCTGTAACAATGGAGTCTGGTAGGGCATTCCAGGCGTTGACCACTCTGTTGCTGAACTCATATTTTCTGCAATCGAGTTTGAAGCATTTATTTATTTTATTTTTTATTTATTTGATTTGTCAATCGCTTACAAAGTAATAGGTATAAGTATAAACATAGTTATGAATACATGAAATGGATACATATAGGAAAAATAAAAAGAAACAATAGGACAGGGACGGTAAGCACTTTGGCGCAATTATGCACGCCCCCTACAGACCTCTTAGGAAAGGGGTGAGGTCAATAGTAGACAGTCTAAGGCAGTGGTCCCCAACCTTTTTTGTACCAGGGACCGGTTTCAAGCAGAAAATTTTTGCAAGGACCGGGGGAAGAGGAGGAGGGGGCTTTTCCTGTCGCCGCAGCTATTCCGAAGCGCCCATTTCACCCCCCACCCCACCCGCCCGCGCAGCTTCAATCCACAGTGTCCTGTTCTGCCTGCCTGCCTGCCTGCCTTAGTTTCTGGTTGTTTGGGAGCAGCTTCGGCTGAGAATAATAACTATTTCGCCTCTTTTACTTAGCCGAAGCTGTTCCGATTCAACCATTAACGAAGGCAGGCAGGCAGGCAGAACGGAGCACTGGGTTGAACCAGCGCAGCGTGCGCGGCGGGCGGGCGGGCGGACGGGGTGGGGTGGGGAGAAACGGGCGCTTCGGCGACAGGAAAAGCCCCGCTTCTTTGAAGCAGTTTCTTCCTGGGCTGGTGGAGGAGCGAGAGAGCGACTGAGAGAGATGACCCAGAGAGAAGGACAGGCTTCGGTTGCTTCCTCCTCCCCTTCTTTCATTTGTGTCCTTGATCCCGATCCCAGCAGCATTCACCGAAGGTGAAGAAAGCCGCCATTTTTTTTAAAAAAAATTCTTTGCGGCCCGGTAGAGAGTGCTCCACGGCCTGGTACCAGTCCGCGGCCCGGTGGTTGGGGACCCCTGGTCTAAGGTTAAAGTTTTTGGGGTTTGGGGAAGAAACCACCGAGTCAGGTTTACCTTGAGTTTGTATTGGTTGTTTGCCTGTGTATTATTGTGATTGAAGCTGAAGAAGTTATTGACAGGCAATTTGTAGCAGACAATTTTGTGTACTGTGCTTAGATCGGACCGCAGGCAGTGCAGGTCCAGATTGTCCAAGCCCAACATTTCAAGCCTGGAGGCATAGGGAATTCTATTGTGAGTAGAGGAGTGGAGTACTTTTCTCGAGAAATAACTCTGAACTTGCTCAATTGTGCTAAGTGTCTGATATACAGTGGTGGGTTCCAGGCGGACGAGCTGTATTCAAGAATTGGGAAATGATAGCAGTCTTCCAATATTTGAGGGACTCCTACAAAGAGGAGGGAGTCACACTATTTGCCAAACCATCAAAAGGCAAGACGAGAAACAAGTGGATGGAAACTAACCAAGGAGAGAAGCAACCTAGAACTAAGAAGGACATTTGTATTGGTGAGACTAATCCACCAATGGAATAGTTTTGGGTGCTCCATCACTGGAGGCTTTTAAGAAGAGACTGGACAAACATTTGTCTGAAATGGTATAGGGTTTCCTGCCTGAGCAGGGTGGGTTGGACTAGAAGACCTCCAAGGTCCCTTCCAATTCTATTCTTCTATGTTCTATGCTTCCTGCTGGGATCGCCACTTGATGGCAAGGCAAACACTCCCCCCGCCCTCCGTGTTCCTTCCTTGATGCCAGCATGGCATCCTGCCAAACTTATATTTATTTCTATTTTCCTCCCTTGGTTCTTTTAATTAGAAAAGAAAGTTCAGTGAGAATCTGGCATGTTTCAAAGCAAAGCTGCAGCTTCCAGCATCATCTTCCATTCCACGATTGCCTCAGAGAACCACCTAGGCTCCGTAGACATCCTTAAGAGGTAAAAATCATTGATGGCTCCAGTCCAAATTTTTCTTATGGGACTTGGATGTCTGCCTGCCTCTTCAGCAAATAAAACAAAACAAGGCAGTTTTTATGCATTTGTTTAGAACTGGGCAGTTAAAAAAATGTGGAAAAAAATGATCTGAAACAAAGGAAAGGAAAGCAATGCAGAGAATTAACAATCTAGTAAAACAATAAAATGTTGACCAGAACTAAAATATATTATAACTCATTGACAAAGTGTTAGAACCATTCTATAATGCCTTGATAAGATCACACTTAGATATTGCATCCAGTTTTGGTTGCCACCAATATATAAAAAGGATGTTGAGACTTTAGAAAAAAGTGCAGAGAAGAGAACAAGGATGATTAAGGCCCTGGAGGCTAAAACATATGAGGAATGGTTGCAGGAATTGGGCATGTCTACTATAATGAAGAAAAAAAAAAAGAACTAGGGGTGACAGGATAGCAGTGCTCTAATATTTGAAGGGTTGACACAAAGAAGAGGGAGTCAAGCTAATTTCTAAAGCACCTGAAGGCAGGACAGGAAGCAATGGATGGAAATGTCTGTGGAGATTCTCAGTCTTCCAAATCAGGATTGTCCCAAAGGTGCTTTTTTTTTCTTTTTTTCAAAAGGCAACTGGACTTTGCTTTTTTCTTGAAGACGTTTTGCTTCCCATCCAAGAAGTTTCCTCAGTTCTGTGAAGTTTCTGTGAACTGAAGAAACTTCTTGGATGAGAAGCAAAACGTCTTTGAGGGGAAAAAAAAGGGACAACGGATGGAAACAAATCAAGGAGAGAACCAACCTAGGAATAAGGAGAAATTTCCTGACAGAACAATTAATCAGTGGAACAGCTTTCCTCCAGAAGTTGTGGGTGCTTCAACACTGGAAGTTTTTAAGAAAAGATTGGCAGCCATTTGCCTGAGCAGGGGTCAACCTATTTTCCAAAGATAAGACAAGAAACAATGGAAGGAAACTACTCAAACAGAGAAGCAATCTAGAACTACAGAGAAATTTCCTAATAGTGAGAACAATTAACTAGTGGAATGACTGGCCTTCCAAAGTTGTAGGTACTACATACTAGAGGTTTTTAAGAAGAGATTGGACAGCCATTTGTCTCAAATGGTCTAAGGTTTCCTGCCCTAGCAGGGGGTTGGACTAGAAGACCTCCAAGGTCCCTTCCAACTCTTGTTATTCTATTCTGTTTAAAACATCCTCATGGTGGTCCAAAACATGAAGATGGCAGCCCTGCCCCTTTTTATGTCTACCTGAGACCCCTAAAGAGGGGGTGTCACTTTGATAAAGTGATGGTGGCCAGCATTTTGACCCCCAACCCACAGATATTCTTTATGTGCTGTACAAACATGCTTGCTTCTGCCCTGGGTAAAGGCAACCTTAAATCATCCTGAGCTGTACCAGAATTAAAGTAATATTTCCCCCCTTCTCTTGACGCTGTGCAAGGACAGCCTCAAGGTGTGAAAATTATTTAGATCTTGTCACCCATCACTTTGGATCTAAGTCACCGGGAAGACAAGCCACGGGAGATGTAGATGGATAGGCTATGGATGCAGAGATTCTCACGGCGGTGTGGTTTTCTATCCGCTGTCAAGGATGGGTGGGGAGTAGAAAATGGGTGAGGAGTAAGAGCCAAAAAAGCTAATATAATCCTGGGTTGTATAAACAGAGGCACAGAATCAAGATCATGTGAAGTATTAGCGCCGTTTTACAAAACCCTAGTAAAACCACACCTGAAATACTGCAACCAATTTTGGTCACCATACTACTAAAAAGATGTTGAGTTCAGAGAAGAGCAACTAAAATTATCAAAGGCCTGGAGACTAAACCATTTGAAGAATGGCTGCAGGTTTTGGGTCTGGCTATTCTAAAGAAACGAAGAATTAGGGGTGACATGACAGCAGTATTTCACTATTTGAGAGGCTGCCACAAAGAAGAAGGTTGTCAAATTATTCTCCAAAGCACCAGAGGGACAGGACAAGAAACAATAGATGGAAACTAATCAAGGAGAGAAGCAACTTGGAATTGAGGAGAAACTTCCTAATGGTGAGGACAGTTAACTAGTGGAACAGCTTGCCTTCAGAAGTTGTGGGCACTCCATCACTGGAGGGTTTTAAGAAGAGACTGGACCATCACTGAGATGGTATTGAGCAGGGGGCTGGACTAGAAGACCTCCAAGGTCCCTTCCAGCTCTATTCTATTCTAAATGCAACTCCACATCAGGAGTTAAGGCTCTCCGTCTTAAAGGCAGACTCCTAAAACTCTTTCTCCATCCTCCCCCTCCTTCTTTTCTGTCTTGATGGATGAAACCATCTAAAGGACTTGAAAGCTGGTGTGCTGTTTTAGGACATCGGAATTGATCATCAAATGCATCAAAGTCTTTCAATATGCAAAGGTAGTCCTTGACTTACAGCCATGTTTAAGCTACTGTTTGAAGTTATACAAGGGTACTGAAAAAACAAAACTGACTGATGACCATTTTTTCACACTTACAACTGTTACAGCATCACTGACCCTGTAGTCACACGATCACAATTCAGACGCTTGGCAACTGACTCTGGTTTATAATGTTTGCGATGTCTCAGGGTCACTTTTGGCTACTTTTTAATATACAAAGACAATGGGGAAGCAGAATTCCCTTAATTACCATGTTATTAACTAATAACCTGAGTGATTGACTTACAACTGCGTTCTCTTCGCTGATGATGTAAAGCTATTCAACACCACAGACAATACTGCTACCCTTCAAAAAGACCTCGACTATGTATCTGAATGGTCAAGCAAATGGCAACTTCAAATCTGAACAAATAAACGCTCTGTCTTACATATTGGCAAAATAATAATAATCAGAGAATAAAATACAAGCTGAATAGTCAGGACCTTGTTGACGATCCAAACTCTGTCACGGACCTTGGAGTACTGATCTCAAATGACCTAAGTGCTAGAGCCCACTGTAACTACATAGCCAAAACGGCATTAAGAGTTGTTAACCTAATCTTATGTAGCTTTTTCTCTGGTAATATTACACTACTAACTAGAGCATGCAAAACATTTGCTAGACCAATACTCGAATATAGCTCATCAGTCTGGAACCCACATTCCTACCATCCCTGTCCTATTTTCCAAAGGTAGGACAAGAAACAATGGATGCAAACTAATCAAATAGAGAAGCAATGTGGAACTAAAGAGGAAATTCCTAAAGGTGAGAACAATTAACCAGTGGAACGCCTTGCCTTCCAAAGTTGTGAGTGCTCCATCACGGAAGGCTTTTAAGAAGAGACTGGACAACCACCTATCTGAAATAGTATAAGGACTCCTGCTTGAGCAAGAGGATGGAGTAGAAGACCTCCAAGATCCCTTCCAACTCAGTTTAGTTTAGTTTAGTTTACTTTATTGTCATTGCATCTCGTACAATGAAATCAAACACCATCTTCAGTGCACATCATGACCATGAAAATAAACACAAACAAACCTCCTTCACCCTCCACACATTGAATTGAAAACCTCCAACACCGCACCAACACTACACCAAACAGCAGAATTCAAAAGTACTACTGCCCTGGGATAGAAGCTGTTTTTCATCCTCTTTGTCCTTGTTTTTATTGTCCTGTACCGTCTGCCAGATGGTAATAGTTCCAAAAAAGGGTTCCCAGGATGAGACGGATCTTTGAGAATGTTTTGAGCTTTCTTAAGGCAGCGGGAGCTCTAAAGGTCTTCCAAAGAGGGGAGAGGGCAACCAATGATCCTCTGGGCAATGACGTTAACCCTCTGGAGTACTCTCCTATCTGCCACTGTGCAATTGGCAAACCATACGGAGGTGCAGTAAGTTAAGACGCTCTCTATGGTGCAGCGGTAGAAGGTCACCAGCACTTTTTTCATTTTTTTCATTCAGTTGTTGTTTTCTGAGAAGTCTCAGGTAGTATAATCTCTGCTGGGCCCTTTTTTTATCCCCCTGTTATTCTGTTATAAGCTGTTTTATTGATTAATTGTTTTCAGTGTCAGGAAATTTCTCCTTAAGTCCAGGTTGCACGTGTGTGTGTGTGTGTGTGTGTGTGTGTGTGTGTGTGTGTGAAACATGTACAAGATAACAAGTATAGGTATTATTAAGTCTGGGCGGTGGGTTCCAAGGAGAGACGAGACTCGAGATAGTGACAACAGCTCTTTATTAAGGAACCAGATACTGAGACAACCTTCCTAGCCTCGGCAGCTCTTTTTATAGAGCTGGCTGCGGCTAGGCAGCCTATGACAAGCTTTTGAGCTTGCCGCGCTTGGTTTTACCCAATCGCGGCAACCCGTATGCGAGCCAATCAGGATGCTTTATATCATCCAATCACGGCCCGGCTTTTCCGGACCAATAGGAAAGCAGGCCTACAAGCCTGCTAGTATGGAACAGGTATGAACATAAACATGAAGAAAGGAAGTAAATACAGATAAATCTTTAAACCCTAACTCTTACCCAAATGGGAGACCCTACAGCATTTCTGACAAATGAGAGTCCAATCTCTTCTTGAAAGTCTCAAGTGATGGCGCTCCCACAACTTCTGAAGGCAACTTTTGTTCCATGGGTTGATTGTTCTCACTGTCAGAAAGTTTCTCCTTATTTCCAGGTTGAATCTCTCCTGGATCAGTTGCCATCCATTATTCCTTGTCTGGCCTACAGGCGCTTTAGAAAATTGGAGCACTGCCATCATGTCTCCCCTAGTCCTTCTTTTCACTAAACTACGCATACACAATTCCTGAAGCCATTCCTCATGTGTATCTTTCCTTCATGTTATTCCACAAGTTACTTCTTGTCCTGCCCTTGGGTGCTTTGGAGAATAGGTTTTACCCCTTTCTTTGTGATAGTTCATCAGATATTGGAAGATGGTATCATGCCACCCCTACTCCTTCTCTTCTTTAGGCCAGACAGAGTCAGTTCCCTCAACTGTTTATCAAAAAGGGAGACCCAAGCCTAGTTGAAAATTACAGACCAATCTCCTTATGCTGCGTCACCTGTAAAGTCATGGAATCAATTATTAACCAATCCATCATCCTCCACTTAGAGACAAACAACCTACTCTCCAATAAACAATTTGGTTTCAGAAAAAAACTATCCTGTAATCTGCAACTCTTACACTGCAAAAACATATGGACGACACAACTCGACCAGGGCAAAGCAATAGACGCAATCTACATAGACTTCTGTAAAGCCTTCGATTCAGTGGTACATGACAAACTACTCCTAAAAATAAAATCCTATGGTATCTCTGGACAACTGAATAACTGGATAGAAGCATTCCTGGCAAACAGACAACAAACGGTAAAAATTGGAAGCGTCCTATCAAATTCTGTACCTGTCAATAGTGGTGTCCCCCAAGGCAGTGTTCTAGGACCAACTCTCTTCATACTCTACATAAATGACCTCTGTGATCATATTAAGAGCAATTGCGTTCTTTTCGCTGATGATGTAAAGCTGTTCAATACCACAGACAATACTGCTACCCTACAAAAAGATCTTGACTATGTATCAGAATGGTCAAACAAATGGCAACTTCAAATCTCAACAAATAAATGCTCTGTCTTACATATTGGCAAAAAAAATCAGAAAATAAAATACAAGCTGAATAGTCAAGATCTTGTTGATGACCCAAGCTCTGTAAAGGACCTTGGAATACTCACCTCTAATGATCTAAGTGCTAGAGCCCACTGCAACTACATAGCCAAAAAGGCATTAAGAGTTGTTAACCTAATCCTATGTAGCTTTTTCTCTGGTAATATCACACTACTAACCAGAGCATACAAAACATTTGCTAGACCAATACTCGAATACAGTTCATCAGTCTGGAACCCACATTACATATCTGATATTAGCACAATTGAGAAAGTCCAGAAATATTTCACAAGAAGAGTTCTCCACTCCTCTACTCGTTGTAGAATACCTTATGCCACCAGACTTGAAATTCTAGAACTAGAAAACCTTGAATTACGCCGTCTTCGGTCTGATTTAAGCATGGTATATAAAATCATACATTGCAATGTCCTACCTGTCAATGAATACTTCAGCTTCAACCATAACAACACAAGAGCACACAATAGATACAAACTCAATGTTAACCGCACCAAACTTGATTGCAGGAAATATGACTTCAGCAATAGAGTGGTCAATGTCTGGAATACTCTACCCGACTGTAGTTTCTTCCCCAAACCCCAAAAACTTTAACCTTAGACTGTCTACTATTGACCTCACCCCTTTCCTAAGAGGTCTGTAGGGGGCGTGCATAAGCGCACCAACGTGCCTACCGTCCCTGTCGTATTGTTTCTCTTATTCTTCTTTTATTTTTCTTATATGTACCCATTTCATGTATTCACAACTATGTATACACTTATACTTATTATCTTGTAAACAATTGGCAAATCAAATAAATAAATAAAATAAAATAAAATATGGTTTAGTGTCTAGACTCTTTATCATCTTTGTTGCTTGTCTCCGCCCACTTTCTAAGTTATTAGATAGGACCACCCATGTAATTAGTGCAGAAAGAAAAGGGACATGCATTGTTGTGTTTGGGAGGGGAGGTGGAAACAGCAGTCAATGCAGGAAATGACATGTATGATATGACATCCTCATAAAACTTCACCATAACTCCCTGGGATGCCAACATCTGATGCAGATTACATAAAGTGCAGCATTTGTATGTCTGCCTTGGAATGACCCAAAGGTGCTTTTGAAGGGGCAATTGGACTGTTTTTGTTTTTCCTTGAAGATGTTTTGCTTCTCATCCAAGAAGCTTCTGCAGTTCTGAAGAGGCTTCTTGGATGAGAACTGAAGAAGCTTCTTGGAAGACAAGTGAAAGGTCTTCAAGGAAAAACCAAGAAAGTCCAGTTGCCTTTTGAAAAAGCATCTTTGGCGCAACCATGGCCTGAATGACTGAGAATCTCCATAGATGAAATGAATGTGTTTGCCCACATGTGTGTTCATTTGCATGCACAAACATATGCACCCCATGAACACTTATGGGGAGATGAGTCTAAGCAGTAACAAAAACTAAGGGAAACCATAGTGTTGAGCTCTGTGCTTCCACCATTAAAATCCTTTTTAAAAACAATTTCTACTGGGCAAAAATAGAAATGTGAAAATATTTCATATAGGCTCATTCCAAGGAGTACATAACAGACATTTCAAATGGTTTTGGCAACTAGTTTTCAAATAAAAGCAACGGTGAAACATTAATGGATTACTACAGATGCACTTTAATCATTTTTTTTTGTTCAAGCAGTTTTTATTAGCAGCTTCGAAGCATTTAATTCATTCCTAATTAAAGGCTTGGTTTTCTGACGACTTTGTAACGTTGGTTTTTATATTCACCAGGGAACTGCATATTGCAATGAAATCAGTGATTCTTGCTGTCCTCTTGCAGCAAGTAAATAATATATAACATTTGTACAGGAAATACATTTAATCAGCAGCAAGTTTTCTATATGTCCTACATTTTCAGTGGTACAGGTAGACCTCAACGTACAACCACAATGGAGCCCAAAATTTCTGCTGCTAAGTGAAACATTTGTTAAGTGAACTTTGTCCCCATTTTACGACCTTTCTTGCCACAGTTGTTAAGTGAATCAATGCAGTTGTTACCTTAGTAACATGGTTGTTAAGTGAACCTGGCTTCCCCATTGACTTTGCTTGTCAGAAGGTTGCAAAAGGGGATCAAATAATCCCAGGACACTGTAACAGTTCATTTAGTGACCATTCAGAGTTGTAATAGCACTGAAAAAGGTGACTTATGACCGTTTTTCACAGTTACGACTTTTGCAGCATCCCCGTGGTCACATGATCAAAATTGAGATGTTTGGCAACTGACTTGTATTTATGACAGTTGAAGCACCTCGGGGTCATGTGATCCCCTTTTGTGACCTTCTGACAAATGAGACGGGATTGGACCATGTGACCGATCATTTTGAGAAAGTAGAAAACCTTTTACTTTTATTTAGGTGAAAACCCGGGAGTTTTCAGAGTTGGTTTTCACCAGATATGTGCCAATATTTCCAATAAGGTCATCATTTGAGGAATCTATATGCCTCAGATCTAGTACTTGGAAGCCTGACAGTTGCCTAATATTGTAACAGGTGGTAGAATAGGAGGGCTTCTCCTAAAATAATTTAATAAATTTGAAGAAGAAGTAGAAGTAGAAGTAGAAGAGGAAGAGGAAGAAGGAGAAGGAGAAGGAGAAGGAGAAGGAGGAGAAGGAGGAGAAGGAGAAGGAGAAGGAGAAGGAGAAGAAGAAGAAGAAGAAGAAGAAGAAGAAGAAGAAGAAGAAGAAGAAGAAGAAGAAGAAGAAGAAGAAGAAGAAGAAGAAGAAGAAGAAGAAGAAGAAGAAGAAGAAGAAGAAGAAGAAGAAGAAGACAGCAGACTGATTGAGATAAAAAAACTGGTGAGATGTTCCATGTTCGTATTATTAGTAACCATTCAGACAGCAAAGGACTCCATTTGTGCCTGGCCTGCTGATAAACAACCAGGAAGAAGCTTGTAAAACTGAGCATATCTCTCTCTATATTTTCTGTCACTGCTGGGGAAATCTTATCTCAGCCATTCTCCGGAATAAAGCATTTAGCCTTTTGTAACTAAACCTTTTTGTGAAAGGACAGCAAGAACAGATTTTATTATGCACGGAGAGATGGAGGGAGAGCTGGTTGAATTCCTTGGGAGGGAAGATGACAATGAAAAGCATCTTGTATAGAGAAAGCTGGAGAAAGTCTTCATTGAAACAAATGGAGGCTAAAACATCTAAAGAACGGTTGCTGGAATTGGGTATGCCTAGTTTAATTAAAAGAAGGACCAGGGGCAGTGGTGGGATTCAAAAATTTTTACTACCAGTTCTGTGGGCGTGGCTTGGTAGGCGTGGCAGGGGAAAGATACTGTAAAATCTCCAGTCAGAGGTGGGATTTGCTAGTTCTCTGAACTACTCAAAATTTCTACTACCAGTTCTCCAGAACTGGTCAGAGCCTGCTGAATACCACCTCTGACCAGGGCTGACATGATAACCAGTCTTCCAATATCTCAGGGGCTGCCACAAAGAAGAAGCTATTTTCCAAAGCCCCTGAAAGGCAGGACAAGAAGCAACGGATGGAAACTAATCAAGAAGAGAAGCAACTTAGAACTAAGGAGAAATTTCCTGACTGTGAGAATAATTAACCAGCGGAACAACTTGCCTCCAGAAGTTGTGAATGCTCCAACACTGGAAGTTTTAAAGAAAAGATTGGATAACCATTTGTCTGAAATGGTCTAGGGTTTCCTGCCTAAGCAGGGGGTTGGACTAGAACAGTGGTCGCCAGCCTTTTGAATCTCAGGGACCACCAAACTCATAATTTTAAATCCTACTGACCGCTAATATGAATTTTGACTGACAGTGGCTTGCTGATGTTTTCCCAGGGTCTCTGCAGAAAGCAGCCGAGACCCTTGGAAAATCCCTAGAAAGTCTACAGGAAAATTCCCCATTTAGTGACCTTTTGAAGTTATAACGGCACCGAAAAAAGTGACTTTGGACCATTTTTCACACTTGTGACTGTTGCAGCATCCTCTTGGTTGCTTGCCCAAATTTTGGATGCTTGACAACTGACTCATATTCGTGTGATTCCCCTTTTGCGACCTTCTGACAAGCAACGTCAACGGGGAAGCCGGATTCACTTCACAACCACAGTGCGAACTTAGCAACTGCAGTGATTCATTTAATAACTGTGGCAAGAAAGGTCGTAAAATGGAGCAAAACTCAGTTAACAGCTCTCTCGCTTAGCAATTTGGGGTCAACTTTGGTCATAAGTCAAGGTTCTACCTGTATAGTACTTCCAGCGAATATATTGGCTACGATTCTTACACGCTTTGTAAATGGCCCTTGAAATAAAATATTGTATGCATCGTTTTCTAGATGGAGGATGGAACTCCAAAAAGGGAATGTGACCAGGATCAGAAATGGTTTATTTTATGCAAATTTAAATTAAATTCCATTCAACTCCAATTAATTATCTGGAATTCATACGTTTACTGCCATATTATGTGTGGAATGATTTGCCTCTATGAAAACGGAGAAGTGCAATTATACTGAGAAATACAATTTGATGAACATCTCTGGGGGATCATTACAAGTTTGGGTTTTCCAAAGTCTGAAGTTGTGCAATTCTGAGTTGCATAATTCTGAGTTGCATAAATTCTATAATTTCATTTTTCTTCCCAACAAGTATCACCTGAAGTCCTTCTCTCCTCCAGTTTTCTCATTCTCTTTTCCAAAAACCCCTCAAAATTGTATGGCTCAAAATGTGTTATTCTTGGGCAAATGTAGAATATGGAGTAACAGAGTTGGAAGGGACCTTGGAGGTCTTCTAGTCCAACCCTCTGCTCAAGCAGGACACCCTACAGCATTTGAAACAAATCGTTGTCCAATCTCTTCTTTAAAACCTCCAGTGTTGGAACACCCACAACTTCCAAAGGCAAACTGTTCCATGGATTAATTGTTCTCACTCTCAGGAAATTCCTTCATTCTAGGTTGGATGCATCAAACAAAATGAAGTTTTGCTGCTGTTGCTTTCTGATCCCAAAGGTGCTTGGTCAGCAGTGTTTTGGCCATCAGAGTGCTGCAGGAGGCCTTCCCGGCCAAAAACAGGGCACGGGGGAGCCATGCTGAGGGTTTGCACAGGTTCAGGAGAGAGCCCCTAGCTAAGATTCAGATAACGGATAATCAGAGTTGGAAGGGACCTTGTAGGTCATCTAGTCCAACCCCATGCCCAAGCAGGAGACCCTACACCAGTGATGGCTAACCTATGACACGCGTCACTCGTGACACGCCGAGGCACTTTGACTGACACGCCTGTTGGTGTGGGGAAAACCTGCACATTTAGAGGCTGCCTGTGCTCTGCTCCAATCCCTGCTCCCTGCTTGTTGCGTGGAGGCGTGGTGTCACCGCTGCCGCGAGATCTTTGCAGCAGAGAACCAGTTTTAACCGCCATAAACTGAGGTTTGTCAGTTTCATTACCTCAGGAACGCTACAGGAGGAAAGGAGATCCATGAGGTTCACAGCCCTGTAAGGTGGCCTTCCGATCCCCACATCCTGCACCTGCAGCCCTGAGACGAGGGAGACGAGTTTCACAGCCCTGTGTGATCACCCCAGCCCAGTCCGTCATAAACCAAATTATTGATATTTCTTGAAGTGACACACGACCCGAGGAAGGCTACACTTTTCCCCGATTTTCGACACACCAAGCTGAAAAGATTAGCCATCACTGCCCTACACCATTTCTGACAGATGGGAGTCCAATCTCTTCTTGAAAGTCTCAAGTGATAGGAACCCCAAATCTCACTCCTGGCTGGCCCCGCCCATCCCTCCCCTCCCAGGAGCCCCCACGTGGCCCATTTTGGATGCAAGTAAGTGCAGGGTACATGTGGGGGCTTGGGGAGGGCGAAAAATGGGCCTCCCGGAAGTTCGGGAAGGCCGGAAATGAACCCATTTCCCACTTCCAGAGAGCCTCCGGAGCCCAGGAAGGCCGTTTAGGCCATCCAGGTTAAAAAACGGGGCATTGATGGGTGTGTGTGTGTACAAGAAAACCCACAACTCCAGCACGCAAGCTATTCCGCTGATTTTGGGGTCATATCTTCTCAGGATGAAGGCAACAGCAAAGCAACTTCAAAATTTTGCCGTGAAAACCACATGGAATACTTCATGTAATTGCCAGCGATGGGGCCTTGATATAAAAAGGCCCAAATATTTACAGACCGATAACGCAGAATTCTGTTCTTTTTACTTTCATTGATTTTAAAGGCAGAGTATCCTGCTTATCTCTGCTCTCCCCATGGCCCTATTTTACAAAAATTCATTACTTCAGCACAGCGATTGCCGTGATTTGCTGCTGCTTCTGACTTCTAACCAAAAGAGACAATCCCCTCCCAAAACTTAAAAGAGTACCTTTTAAAGACCGCATGTTGGAGAAAAGTACAGATTCTATGCTGTGTTCCATCCAATCTCCATCACTTTCCATGACAAGATTTCACCATCTAAGATCCAGAACTGTAATTTTTAATATTAAAAAGTTACTCAAAAATGGAGAAATCCTGCCAACGCCGCCTGAATTCTAATAAGCGCTCCTTTCGGCCCTAGAATCTATCTTGGGACCATGTTTATTTGGAGGGCGGTCATTCCTTTTTGCATTACATGCCGACAGAAATATTTCGTCCTGCTAGCACTTTGTAGCATCCAATGGGGGGTTACGTACAAATCCATTCGGTTCTGAATATGCACTGCAGAGCAATTTCACTCTGAGCAGAAGTACATTTATTAACTTTATTTATTTAATTAAATTTTATCCTGACTTTATTAGTGTTTGCAATTAACCCAGGGCAGCAAACGTACCTAAAACTCTATGGAGATTCTCAGTCATCCAGGTCATGGTTTTCCCCAAGGTACTTTTTCAAGAGGCAACTGGACTTTCTGGTTTTTCTTTGAAGACATTTCGCTTCTCATCCGAGAAGCTTCTTCAGCTCTGACTGGATGGTGGGGAATAGAAGGATTTATTATACTCCTTGCAGACAGTTGGTCCGGTCTGATTTAAGCATGGTATATAAAATCATACATTGCAATGTCCTACCTGTCAGTGAATACTTCAGCTTCAACCATAACAACACAAGAGCACACAATAGATACAAACTCAAAGTTAACCGCACCAAACTTGATTGCAGGAAATACGACTTCAGCAACAGAGTGGTCAATGTCTAGAATACTCTACCTGACTCTGTAGTTTCTTCCCCAAACCCCAAAAACTTTAACCTTAGACTGTCTACTATTGACCTCACCCCTTTCCTAAGAGGTCTGTAGGGGGCGTGCATAAGCTTACCATCGTGCCTACCGTCCCTGTCCTATTGTTTCTCTTATTCTTTTATTTTTCTTATATGTACCCATTTCATGTATTCACAACTATGTATACACTTATACTTATTATCTTGTAAACAATTGGCAAATCAAATAAATAAATAAAATAAATAAATAAATAAATTTGCATTCTTTTAAAGAGTCATTGAGGCCACCCAGAGGTTTATCTGTGTCTTCAGGGTCACCTGAGCAGTGCAAATGGATGCGCAGCCTTCTTGGAACTGCGGAAAGGACTGTGTTGCAGATTGGAGATAGATGATGGGGTATCCCTCCCCTTCTGTTGTGAGAGGGCTGTTCAGTTTTGACATAGATGGCCTCTTTGACCCCTCTTTCAAACCAGCCGCCCTCTGTGTCCAAATATGGACTTAGCTGTCTTCAAAACAGTGGCCTAAAACTCCTTACTCGAATTGAGAGAGAGAGTAACTGACCAAAAGTCACCCAATTAGCTGTTATACCTATTGCAGGACTAGAACTCATAGTCTCCTGGTGATTGGTCCAAAGTTACCCCACTTGCTTTGAGGCCCAAGGTAGGATTAGCATTCCCAGTCCCCTGGTTCAGTGGTGAGATTCAATTTTTTTTTTAACTAGCGGTTCTGTGGGCGTGGCTTGGTGGGCGTGGCTTGGTGGGCATGGCAGAGGAAGGATACTGCAAAATCTCCATTTCTACCCCACTCCAGGGGAAGGATACTGCAGAATCTCCATTCCCTCCCCACCCTACTAACCTGCTTTCCAGCTCCGTTCTCCTGTGTAGGGCAACAAAA
Source organism: Notechis scutatus (assembly GCF_049901735.1). NCBI lineage: Eukaryota > Metazoa > Chordata > Lepidosauria > Squamata > Elapidae > Notechis > Notechis scutatus. The sequence goes on along the minus strand of NC_142011.1, from coordinate 10,655,617 downwards.
GAAGACCCAGCTGATCAGGAGGCAGAGAATAGATGGGGCGGGGCCAGTCAGAGGTGAGATTTGCCCGTTCTCCAAACTACTCAAAATTTCCGCTCACACTAGAGATGAAAAATAAGGATGAATCGGAATATTATATAATTTGGAATAGATTTTACTATTGGTGGGGAGAGAAAGGAAGGGTTTAACATTGAAAAGAGTTGTTAAGAGGACATCTGTGATCACGAGACTTAAATAATAGCAAGAATGTTGGAAGATGTAAGTAAGGATGAATAAATGTATATATGTACGTATGTATATGTATGTATGTATGTGTGTGTATGTATGTATGTGTATGTATGTATAGTATGTATAGTATGTATGTATGTATGTATGTATGTATGTATAGTATGTATGTATGTATAGTATGTATGTGTGTATATATGTATAGTATGTCTGTATGTATGTCTCTATGTATAGTATGTATGTATGTATGTATGTATGTATGTGTATGTATGTGTGTATGTATGTATAGTATGTATGTATGTATGTCTGTATGTATAGTATGTATGTATGTATGTATGTATGTATGTATAGTATGTATGTATGTATGTGTATGTATGTGTGTATATATGTATAGTATGTCTGTATGTATGTCTGTATGTATAGTATGTATGTATGTATGTATAGTATGTATGTACAAATATATATATAAGACCTATATTCTATTATATTTCACTAGAATGATGACCAAATGTTATGTCATATCAACTCCACCATATTCAATGTTTTTTAAATGTTATGTTTAATAAAAAAATTGTAAAAAAGAAGAAAATCTCCGTTACCAGTTCTCCAGAACTGGTCAGAACCTGCTGAATACCACCTCTACCCTAGTTCTAGGCCAGCGCCTTAACTAATGGTTAAGGAACGATGATTGAAGAGGACTTGGAAAGGGCAGTTGAATAACAGTTGGTCTGAATTCCAATGTATGTAGGACAAACTGCTGGTGTAAGAAAATGGTCACCAAAGGAGAGAAGAGACAGGAAACAACCCAGGCAGGAATCACAAGTGCAGAATTAAGAATCCCACTGAATTGCACCTTAATGTTCAGGCTTCACCTGCCCAGGATCTCTGCATCCCTTTAGCAGCTGCTCATTTCCCTAATTATGAGCTATTCTTCGCCCTCTGGTACAAGATCAACTGAACAGCCCTTGGCAGCCAACAGACACTGGTTTTGTCAGGGAACGGCTATTTATTACCTGTGTAAAGTACACTAAGTATCAAGTGTCTTGTCTTGATTAATGATACTAATTACACTAATGTGTCAAAGCGGGTGCAAAAGAGAAAGAGAGAGAAAGAAGTATTTATTTTTGTTTGTGCTTTCAGTTCAGGAGGGTTATGTTACTTCACCAGCCTTCAATTCATCATGCCTATTGGCTCCTTGCTTGTGTTCCGCTTCTCTGTCTTACAATTCGTGGGTCAGAATTTCATTTTCAGGGGAGTTTTGATCAGGGGTGCCCAACCTTGGCAACGTTTCAGATTTGTGGACTTCAACTCCCAGAATTCCCCAGCCAGCATGGGAAGTTGAAGTCCACAAGTCTTACAATGGCCAAAGTTGGACGCCTCTGGTTTAGAGCAGGAGTCTGCAACCCCTGGGCTCCCTACAGCTTGACTTATGTGAGTGGTGGCCCAGCGTGTGCCCATATTCAGCATGTGCCCGCACTCTAGAACAGGGGTCTCCAAACTTTGGGACCTCAGGGACCACCAAACTCATAATTTTAAATCCTGCAGACCAGAGACCCTGGGAAAATCCCCCAAAAAGTCTGCAGGAAAATTCCCCACCCTGTTTTCCTACCGATTGATCATTCTTTATTTGGGATTGCAGGATACCATCTCCAGTTCCATTCTTGGGGCTGGAGGGAGGAGAGACTTTTGCTTCATGCAAGGAAAGCAGCAGAAGCAGCAGAAGTCTTTCTTTCTCTCCCCCAAACTCCGCCAGAAATGAGTCTTTGTGAGACTTGTCACACTGGTGTAGCCTCTTGGAGTAGGATGCCTTGAAGGGTCCCAAAGACTCATTTCTGGTGGAGTTTGGGGGAGAGAAAGAAAGACTTTTGCTGCTTTCCTTGCATGCAGTCAAAAGCAGAAGAAGAAAGAAGTGGGAAGAAGCAGCCCAGTGGCCAGGGGCAAGTTCCCCCCCTTCACTCTTTCCTCCCTCCTCTCACTATCTTGTGTTGTTCACAATGCAAGCGACACAAGCCTTGTGTTCCCGCACTGCCTGGATTAATTGCTTTGGGGGGTACTCTGCGGGTGACATTTCTCTGAAGACCACCAAAATTTTCTTGTGGACCACCAGTGGTCCCTGGCCCACTGATTGGTGATCACTGCTCTAGAAAGAGTACAGAGAAGAGCAACAAAGATGATTAAGGGATGGAGCAGAGGTGAGATTCAGTAGGTTCTGACTAATTCTGGAGAACTAGTAGAGGAAATTTTGAGTAGTTTGGAGAACCGGCAAATCCCACCTCTGACTGGCCCTGCCCCCATCTATTCTCTGCCTCCCGAGTCCCAGCTGATCAGCTGGGTCTTCTTTTGTTGCCCTGCACAGGAGAACAGAGCTGGAAAGCAGGTTAGGGGGGTGTTGAGGGAATGGGGATTTTACAGTATCCTTCCCTTGCCATGCCCACCAAAGCCCACAGAACCGGTAGTAAAAAATTTTTTTAATCCCATCACTGGGATTAAAACATCTGAAGAACGGTTACTGAAACTGGGTATGTCTAGTTTGATGAAAAGAAGGACTAGGGGAGACATGATAGCAGTGGTCCAATATCTCAGGGGCTGCCACAAAGAAGAGGGAGTCAAGCTATTCCACAAAGCACCTGAAGGCAGGACAAGAAGCATTGGGTGGAAACTAATCAAGGAGAGAAGCAACCTGGAACTAAGGAGGAATTTCCTGACGGTTAGAACAATTAATCAGTGGAAAAACCTGCCTCCAAAAGTAGTAAATGCTCCAACACTTGAAGCTTTTAGGAAGATATTGGATAACCATTTGTCTGAAGTGGTGTAGGGTTTCCTACTTAAGCAGGGGGTTGGACTAGAAGACCTCCAAGGTCCCTTCCAAGTCTGCTATTCTATTCTATTCTATTCTATTCTATTCTATTCTATTCTATTCTATTCTATTCTATTCATTATTAAATCTTATTAAATCTGTGTCCAGCAATTGGTCCTTTTTAACTCTTTATTAATTGCCAGCCCCTTATATGGAATTGTATTTATACTTTCACAGTTCTCATAGATACTGTATTAATATTAAACATAGTCTACCTGTAAATCTTAATGATACCATAATCTTATATTTCATTTAGTTATTTTATCTTCAGTTGCTGCTTTGTAATTTATCCAAATTACATAAATCTCTATTCATTTTCATCTTTAAAATGTTATACTTACAGTCTTAATGGTATCCACAATTTTATAGTTTGTGCTAGTGATCTAAATTTTAGTTATTTCTTTGTAGATATAGGACAGACTGCTACCATAATGGGACAGCTGTCATTTTATTGTTGAATATTGTGTTATGCTGGCTGATGACAGAAATAAAGAGGCTTGTTTTGACTATTCTGTCTCACAGTGAAATACTGAGGATGGGTTTGCAATATATCCATTTTAAGGGCCTTAAATGTTGTATTTCTGGAGCTATCACAGTGAAGGTCTCAGGCAGGAATGATCGGATCCTCATTTGAAGGTCCAATTAAACTGATCTATTGTTACTCAGCAGGAACGTGGTGGCTCAGTGGCTAAGACGCTGAGCTTGTCGATCAGAAAGGTCAGCAGTTCGGTGGATCGAATCCCTAGCACTACGTCATGGAGTGAGCTCCCGTTACTTGTCCCAGCTTTTGCCAACCTAGCAGTTCTAAAGCATGTAAAAATGCATGTAGAAAAATAGGGACCCCTTTGGTGGGAAGGTAACAGCGTTCCATGCACCTTTGGTGTTTAGTCATGCTGGCCACATGACCATGGAGACACCTTCGGACAGCGTTGGCTCTTCGGCTTTGTAACGAAGATGAGGACCGCCATTGAGCCGGAAACGACTAGCATGTACGTGTGAAGAGAACCTTTTACCTTTATTGCTACTCCGGCCTATGTGCAGGCCTATTTTCAATTAACGGTTAGTACTTCCTTGGAATTAACAGAATTCAAGGGAGATTGGACTTTGTTCATGGGTAACCACATAGGGATTCCAGGCTGATTCCTCTTTTAATTCCATCCTCGGGTTCTGCTACTCCTTTTTCTACAGAAGATGTAAATTTGTCAGGTTCTGAAAACTGAAAAAAAAGACGAGCAGAGTTAAGAGTTGTAAGCAGCTTTCTTTATTGTTCCTCATCTAGAGGCAGAAATCTTGCCCAATCAAAACAGCTTCTAGGGAGGAGAAGCTGTCCCAATTTCTCCCAGCCGAACGGTGGTGGAATCTCCAGTTAGACTGGAAGGAGGGGTGAAGAGGGCCTGAGTTTAGAGTCCTTGCAGTACAATAAGCAGCAGAGTCTGCTGAGATTCTTATAACATAGTTGACTAGCAGTAGAAGTACTGTTGAGATTCTTCATGAATGGTGCTGGTTGCTTTCACTTGACACAAACTATCTAAAGACTTTACTGTCTCTTGGTTCTGTGGATTGCAGTCTTTCCCTTCTGGGAATCCAGACTACATTACATCAAAGCTTTTCCTGCCATGGGGATCAAACAGATGCAGGTAGTCCTTGAGTTACAATAGTTCATTTAGTGACCAAAATTTCGATTGTTAAGGGACACATTTGTTAATTTGAGTTTTGTCTCATTTTATGAGCTTTCTCGTCATAGTTGTTAAATTTAGTTTCCCCATTGACTTTGGTTGTCAGAAGGTCACAAAAGGGGGATCACATGATCCCTGGGACACTGCAGACGTCCTAAATGTGAGTCAGTTGCCAAGTGTCCGAATTTTGATCAAGTGGCCATGAGGATGCAACAAAGGTCGTAACTGTGAAAAAAATGGTCATAAGCCACTTTATTCAATACCGTTGTAATTTTGAACAGTCAGTAAATGAACTGTTGTAAGTGGAGGACTACCTGTAGTTACTTTGTTCATATCTATACTCTTTTTCTGGGAAGTTCTGCAATATTGGAAATTAATAGGAAGCTGAGCAAAGAATTCTTCTTCTTGACTGCTGAGCCGCTGGAAGCAATACTCAAGGACGTTAGCGGACCTCGCCAGAGCGCGAGACAAACGCTGAAGAAAAAGAAAAAAAAGAAGAAGACTGCTGAGCCGCTGTCATTTTTGAGGTTTGGGGCAACTGTGTTGGTGAACAACAGGTGCGACAGATGCAAAATGCCCCAAGTGTCTCTTGACAGACCACAGGGAAGGCCACAAGCAAGGAGGGGCACCTTGACCCTGTAGCTCAGGCTTGAACTGTGGAGTCCTTGGTCCTCTCTGGGTTTGAGAGAAATGAAGAATGAAGGAGATAAGTGACCGTTCTGACCTGGGCTTCCTTAGAAAGCATAAAACCCAATCTTAGTCCCGGCAAAACCTCTTTTATTTCCATGGCTGTGAATTACGTTCATTCACAGCCTGCAAGGCTTCACAAACAGCCTTTCAGGGGAATGTTTATAAACATCCACCTTATCACACTTGGAATGCTGCCAGAGAACTAATTGCCAAACGCAGGGCAAGGCCAAACTTGACACACAGTCAAACAGAACTTTTCAAAGCTCGGATTGACCAGACGATTGCTTCCTGCAAAAGCTCATGTCCCGTAATTGCTTCCTGCAAAAGCTCATGTCCCGTTCGCTCCTCTTTTATGTCCTATGGGAGGGGCCAATCATCTCCGAGGTGTGGTCTGACTCCTGAGTTGACCCTGTTTTCTCAATTGTTCTTGTCTTCTGGTAGCCCAGTGCATGCACAGGCTGGGAACCAGTTCCAGAAACTCCCTCACCTCATTGCTGTCTGAGTCTGAAGGCAGCTGATAACTGCCAGCCTGCCCTGGCCCCATCCCTGTCTCCAATACAGAGCCTCATCCGAGCCCTCCTCAGCCTCCGCGACTGGCCTAGGTTCCTCCCCAAGCTACTCACTACTGTCCAACTCTACTGCCAGCTCTGTCAGCCACCGGCGGGCCACAACAGTGACCATATAACACCTTTCAACAAAAAGGATACCCACACAACTTTATCAAAAAGTGCTAATTATTCATCCCACTATAGCACAACCAATACAAGCTATGAAAAAAAAGATAGCCCTGCCATAGATAAAAAATGTATTAGAAACAACCAACAGACCGTTTCAGTCAAGGGTGGGATTCAATTTTTTTTTAACAACCGGTTCTGTGGGCGTGGCTTATTTGGTGGGTGTGGCTTGGTGGTCATGGTGTCTGGCTGGACATGGCCAACTCAACATCACTCACATCGAGGCACGCATCTGCTCGCTTGCCCTCTCATGACTGTGGGGATGCTCTCATGACTGTAAGTGTGAAAAATGGTCATAAGTCTCTTTTTTCAGTGCCGTTGTAACTTTGAATGGTCACTCCACACAAGCAAAGTACCAGCAAAGGAGGAAAAAAATAACTCCAGAGACGTTCCAGAGACAGGAAGTCTAGTCCTGCCAAGAATGTAATAAGAGTTAATGGAGAGGCAGTTTCTGTAAGCAACACCAGAATGTTTCCTTCTTGCCTTTTTTTACAGGATTAGGCCAGTAATTTCTTCTAACAACCGGTTCTCTAAACTGCTTAGAATGTTAACAACCGGTTCTAGCAAATAGGTGCGAACCTGCAGAATCCCACCCCTGGTTTCAGTCCCATAGTATTACTGTAGTAAACCAACCAACAAAACATCTTCAATAAATCAAAATTATAGCTATAACAATAGCGCTTAGACACATAAATACCACTTCATAGTGCTTTACAGCACTTTCTAAGTGGTTTACAAAGTCAGCCTATTTCCCCCAACAATTTGGGTCCTCATTTTACTGACCTCATAAGGAGGGAAGGTTCAGTCAACCTTGAGCCGGTCAGGATCGAACTCCAGACTGTGGGCAGAGTTTTCCTGCGATGCTGCTTCTATAACCATAAAAGAGGACCTGACCTGGGGTGCTCACATTGCAGCCCTGGTCAAAAGGGCCCAACAGAGATTATACTACCTGAGACTTCTCCGAAAACAATAACTGAATGAAAAACTGCTGGTGACCTTCTACTGCTAAACCATAGAGAGTGTATTAACTTCCTGCACCTCTGTATGGTTTGCCAATTGCACAGTGGCAGATAGGAAAGCACTCCAGAGGGTTAACGTCATTGCCCAGAGGATCATGGGTTGCCCTCTCCCCTCTTTGGAAGAGCTTTATAGCTCCCACTGCCTTAAGAAAGTTCAAAACATCCTCAAAGATTCATCTCATCCTGGGAACCCTTTTTTTTGAACTATTACCATCTGGCAGACAGTACAGAATAATAAAAACAAGGAAATAGGCTGAAAAACAGCTTCTATCCCAGGGCAGTAGTTCTGTTGAATTCTACTGTATAGTGCAGTGTTGGTATGGTGTCGGGGGTTTTCAATTCAATGTGTGGAGTGTGAAGGATGCGTGTTTGTGTTTATTTTCATGGTTATGATGTGCATTGAAGATGGTGTTTGATTTCGTGGTACGAGGTGCAATGACAATAAAGTAAAAGTAAACTAACCACTGCACCTCTTACTCCCTTGTACTTCCTTACTTCCTTGTTCCTTGTACTTGCCATTGTCACAGCATCCCCACGATCATGTGATCAAAAATTGGCCGCTGGGCAACCAGCATGTATTTACGATGCTTGCATCATCCCGAGGTCATGCGATCACCATTTGCAACCTTGCCAGCTGGCTTCCCACAAGGAAACTCAAGAGGGGAAGCCAGATTACATTAACGACCGTAGGAACCAGTCAGCTGTAGTGATTTGGTTTTAACTCCCTTTTTGCAACCCTGTCATTCCTTAATTTGGGATAGAGTCTGGGCAACTGGATGGAGCTGAGCATTTACTGGCCGGATGCCCTTCCTAACGCCTATGCAGAGTTCACGGCAAATATCTTTTTTTTTCTTTCTGCCCTGGGAGAGAAACATCTGCCACTACCCAGGAATGAACTCTCAACCTGGAGAGTGGGATGCGAGCATCTTCACCACTAGGCCGCCATGCTTATCAACCAGGGCCAAAAAAAACCAATAACAACAACCCCTCATAAAATTGAGAGTGAATCACTTAACTGACTTAGCGACTGAAATCCTGGTTTCAATTGAGGACAACTTGTACTTTGATTGGTTTGCAGGGTTTGGGTAGAGATGGGTGGGAGCAAGTCAGCCGGAGAGGATATGCTTCCAGCTTCTTTCTTCAACAGCTGGGAGGATTTTTATTTTTCTAAAACAAAATGGCAGCTCCCTAACTCACTAGGTCATTGGAGATTGTGTGCTGCCAGGGTCTGGGGCAGGGCTGGGCTGGTGTGAGTTTTCAGGGGCTCTAGAGAGCCCCTAGCTAAGATTCGGTGGGGTTGCAGAACCCCCAAATCCACTCCTGGCTGGCCCCGCCCTGCCCACTCCACCCTGCCTCTCCCAGGAGTCCCCACATGGCCCATTTTGGATGCAGGTAAGTGTAGGGCGCACACAGAGGCTCGGGGAGGGCGAATAATGGGCCTCCTGGAAGTTTGGAAAAGCCAGAAATGGGCCCGTTTTCGGCTTCCAGGGAGCCTCCGGAGCCCGGGGAGGCTGTTTTCATCCTCCCAGAGGCTTTAGGAAAGCCTCCGGAGCTCGGGAAGGGCAAAAATGCCTCCCCCCACCAAGGTGCAGGAGGTTGACTAGGCCACACCCACCATGGCCATGCCCACCCAGCAAACGGGCAGAGATCCCTTTGCTAAAATTTTTGAAGCTGACCCCTGGTCCAGGGTGAGATAATTGCCCCCAGGAAGTGGCTAATTCGGGCACTCAAATCATCCCTGTGCTTGTGTCCTGTGTGCAAATCATTTGCACCCAGTCCATGCAACCTGGAGGAAAAGCAAAGGCCGGGTTTCACCGATCTAGCCAAGCCATCCGGGGAGAGAAAGGGGCAGCTGCAATGGACATGACATATCTATGTCTCTGTCTGTCAGGTCAGCTAAAAGCAGCTCGGGATCATCGGCTTAAGATAGAATGACAGGGAGCGGAGGAGGATCCAGCTGAGATTTCCCTTCGAAAGCAATGGAAGTTAGAGCTAAGATATCTGCAAAAGGAAGGAGAGAGGATTCAAGTGTGTGTGTATGTGTGGATAATAGGGTTTCCTTGCAGAGGTTTGGGGACCTGCTCGCCATGCTGTCCAGCTGTTTTGGATGCAGCCTCACTTGACGCACGAGGCTTTGGGAGCAGCCTTGCGATCAAAGCGGAGGAGGCTAGAATGCAACTCAAGGTCATGACCCCCGAAACTAAATGCAGGGAAAATTCAGGACCAGCGTTAAGCTCTTATTTGTTCAGTGCATAGCTGAAAGTGATCTCAACAGAACTGGATCGTTTAAAAGAAGAAGAAAAAAAAGGACTGGACAAATTTATTTACAGATAGTCCCGGAGTTACGATCACCATTCAGCCCAAAATGTATGCTGCTAAGTGAAACATAACGTTCAATGCAGAGAAAAGTAGAGTCTTGCACTTAGGCAAGAAAAACCAAAAGTACACTTATAGATTGGGTGAGACCAGGCTTAATAGCAGTAACTGTGAGAGAGATCTTGGAGTCTTAGTGGACATCCAGCTAAATAGGAGCATGCAGCATGCAGCATGCAGCAGCAGCCAAAAATGCCAATGCAATCTTAAGTTGCATTAACAGAGGGATACAATTGAGATCAAGGGTACTAATACCACTTGATAAAGCCCTGGTAAGACCACACCTAGAGTACTGTATCCAGTTTTGGTCACCACACTATAAAAACAATGTTGAAACTCTGGAAAAAGTGAAAAGGAAAGCAACAGGAAGATTAGGGGACTAGAGGCTAAAACATACGATGAACAATTGCAGGAACTGGGCATTGCTAATGTAGTGAAGAGAAGGACCAGGGGAGACATGATAACAGTGTTCCAATATTTGAGCGGCTGCCACAGAGAGGAATGGGGGTCAAGCTATTTTCCAAAGCACCTGAAGGCCAGATAAGGATAATGGATGGAAACTGAACAAGGAGAGATTCAACCCGGAAATAAGGAGAAATTTTCTGACCACGAGAACAATCAACCAATGGAACAGCTTCCCCTCGGAAATTGTGGGGGCTTCATCATTGGAAGCTTTCAAGAAGAGACTGGGCTGCCATTTGTCAGAAATGACGTAGGGTCTCCTGCTTGGGCTGGGGGTTGGACTAGATGACCTACAAGGTCCCTTCCAACCCTGTTAATCTGTTAAACATTTGTTAATAGCAGTAATAGGAGTTTTGCTCCATTTTACCACCTTTCTTGCCAGAGTTGCTCAGTTAATCCCTGCATTTGTTAAGTTAGTAACCCGGCTGTTAAGTGAATCCGGCTTGTCAGAAAGTTGGCAAAGGGGATCGGATGTCCCGGGACACTGCAACCGTCATAAATATGAACCAGTTGCCATGCATCTGAATTTTGGTCATGTGATCATGGAGAGGCTGCATTGGTCGTAAGTGTGAAAATGGTCATAAGTCACTTTTTTCAGTTCTGTTTTAACTTTGAACAATCACTAAATGAAGGTGTTGTACGTCAAAGACTACCTTTATTGGAGGATTGGAGGTTACCAAATGTGCTTTTTCTAGAAGGCAAATGGACTTCCTTGGTTTTTTTTTTTCCTTTTGTTTTTCATCCAAGAACCTTCTTCAGTTCAGAACTGAAAAGAAACCCCTCCCAGGAAAGTCCAGTTGCCTTTTGGGAAAAGCAGCTTTGGGACAACCATGACCTGGATGATGGAGAATCTCCACAGACAGGTCAATTAACACCCATATCTAGTGGTCAAATTCATTTGGAATGCCCAGTTAATGAATTTCAGCAGATATTCCATAAAAGGAGAATCTATTCCTGAGCTCCAGTTCTCATATCATAAACATCTATGAAGTTGAACAATTGTTTTCAGGGAATTCAAAAGCATTGTGTTGAGAAGGAAGGAAGGAAGGAAGGAAGGAAGGAAGGAAGGAAGGAAGGAAGGAAGGAAGGAAGGAAGGAAGGAAGGAAGGAAGGAAGGAAGGAAGGAAGGAAGGAAGGAGGAATAGAAGAAGGAGGGAAAGAAGAAAGAAAAAGAAAGGGGAGGGAAGAGGAAGGAAGGAAGGAAGGAAGGAAGGGAGAAAAGGAAAAGAAGAAAAGAGGAAAGAGCACTTAAATTTATATACTGCTTCAAAGTGCTTTACAGCCCTCTCTAAGTATTTTACAGAGCCAGCCTCTTGCCCCCAACAATCTGGGTCCTCATTTTACCCACCTTGGAAGGGTGGAAGGCTGAGTCAACCTTGAGCCTGGTGGGATTCCCAACTGCTGAACTGCTGGCAGTTGGCAGTCAGCAGAATTAGCCTGCAGTTTTGCATTCTAACCATTGCACCACCACAGCTCATAAAGAGAGAAAGAGGATGGAAGGAAAGGAAAGGAAAGGAAAGGAAAGGAAAGGAAAGGAAAGGAAAGGAAAGGAAGGAAGGAAGGAAGGAAGGAAGGAAGGAAGGAAGGAAGGAAGGAAGGAAGGAAGGAAGGAAGGAAGGAAGGAAGGAAGGAAGGAAGGAAGGAAGGAAGGAAGGAAGGAAGGAAGGAAGGAAGGAAGGAGATATTTAAGGAAGGAAGAACACTTATTGATTTGAGCTGGGGGGACTAAAAGAAGATTGCTTTCCCATTTTTGTTGGAAACAAGAATAACACAGTTAGTAATGTAGCTACTGTAGCTGTCATTCTTGTTTTTCATCAGTGTGCCAGAAACGTTACAGAATATAAGAAAAGAGCTTCTTGTCCATTGAGGTTATCATCCAAATTTGACCAGGTCAAACCAAAAGAAGGGCAAAAGAAGAATGACCATGGAAACAATTTACTCTTTAGTTGTTGATGTTTTTCCCCCCCTTTCAACTGTGGATTATATAAAAATACTGGATAGCATTAAATGAAAGCTCCATGGGAACAGTTGAGGTGGGATAGAAAAGAAGAGAGGGAGGGAAGGAGGGAGGGAGGGAGGGAGTAGAAGGAAGTGAAGGAGGGAAGGAAGGAGGGAAGGAAGGAAGGAGAGAGGAAAGGAAGGAAGGAAGGAGAGGGGGGACAGAGGGAGGAGAGGTAAGGGGAAGGAAAAAAGGAAGGAAAGAAGGAAGGAAAACATAATGTAAGTGAAAGACATTTGAGGCATAAGAGGCACCAAGGAGGAATGGATGGAATATGTTGAGAAGCAGGACAACCTCTAGGTCAGGGGTGTCAAACTTGATTTCATGGAGGGCCGCATCAGGGTTGTGTTTAACCTCAGGGCCATGGTGGATGTGGCCAGCTCGATGTCACTTGTGTCAGGGGTGCCTGCAGTGGTCCAAATGCTCTATCAGCAAAAACAGGCTCCCGAGCTCCTTTTTCAGCTGCAACCTCTGACTGGCCCCCCCTCCATCTATTCTCTGCCTCCCGAGTCCCAGCTGATTGGCTGGCTCTTCTTTGGTTGCCCTGCACAGGAGAACGGAACTGGAAAGCAGGTTAATGGGGTGGGGAGGGAAGGGGGATTTTGCAGTATCCCTCCGCTGCCACACCCACAAAGCCAAGCCACACCCACAAAGCCATGCCCACAGAACTGATAGTAAAAAAAATTGAATCCCACCACTGGGAGAGGCCATTAAATATGTCACATCAACTTCCAGCTCAATGCTAGCCGAATTAAAGCTTCCTTGGAAGACAGTTGTCCAACATCTGCTTTGAACCATCCAACAACTTCCCTCAGTCACAGAGTCTACCGTCAAACTGTCCTTTCTGTTGTAATTTTTTTGTCCTGATTTTAAGCTAGAATGTATCCATAATTTAAAGTCATTACTCTGTATCCTATACTGGATAATACAGAATAAGTCATGGAATCTCTCCCTTCCCTCTTTCCCAGATCATGCTTATTGTTCTTGTCAGGACAGGTGGCCCTCGATTTACAACAGTTTGTTTGGTGACCATCCGAAGTTAATACGGCATTGAAAAAAGTGACTTATGAACCGTTGTTCACAGTTACGACCTTTGCAGCATCCCCCGTGGTCACGTGATCAAAATTCAGACATGTATTTATGACGGTTGCAGTGTCCCGGGGTCATGTGACCCCCCCTTTTGTGACCTTCTGACAAGCAAAATCAATGGGGAAGCCAGATTCACTTAACAACGTGTGTCAGGATTCTAGCAGTCACTCTAATTAAATCATGATTCTTGAACCAAACTTCAAAAAAACTTCAAAGGATTTATTAGAGGCGACATACCGGCACTGCCCTGTATGAAGCCAACTCTGGTGTACATCATTTACAGTTATCTGTCACCTTGTTTCCCCACTGGGTGTCTCATAAACCAGATTCTCCCATTGAGCACATTCAGTGGGCTGGGTGTCATCATTCACGTTCTCCAATTAAATATGTTCGTGGGCAAAAGCTCTGGTATTTTAGTTACAATCTTTTAAAGATAAGAGTTGGAATGTACTTTTGCTTTCAACTGCCCTTCCAGATTTCCTTCCTCCCACCCTCCTTTTTTTATGGCAACTACTAAAACAGGCATAGGAAGTTGACACCGTGTTACTAACTTAACACCTTCTGCAATTCACTGAACAACTGTAGTAAGAAAGGTTGTAAAATGGGATAAAACTCAATTAGCAAATGTCTCACTTAGCAAAACATAAATGTTGGGCTCACATGTGGTCCTAAGGCAAGGAATATTTGCACCTCAAAATTTTCTTGGGGCTGACTTTGACTTCATCCATCCCAAGATTAAATGGTTACTTTTTGTTGCATTAGCCATATTATTATAGCTAATTAGAGGACCCCCCCCAAACCCCCGCCCCCCAAAGACCTGGCTTAAATTCTGTTCTTGTAGGCAGGGCAACACTCTTGCCTTCTAATGCAACTCTGCAATTCTGCTATGAGAAAGTGTTAGTGTTGAGTCATGCATAATGCCAGCATCCTTCTAATTAAAATAATTGAACATTAACTTAAAAAAAAAACTGTCTGGGGATGCCCTGAAAATGTAACTCTGGTATTGAAGGCACCATTTTGCGTATGCAGAAAATTGGCTGTAGTCCTTTAACGGTCTCTTTTTATCTATTAAAATAAAGTTCGAGGTGTCTAATTGATTTTTATCCCACCTTTATTATTGCTTATAAATAACTGAAGGCTGTGAAAATAGCTAATACTCCTTCCTCCTCCTATTAGCCCCTCAATGACAACCTTGCGAGGTGGGTTGGGATGAAAAAGAATGACTAGCTCAAAATCACCCAGCTGGTTTTCATGCTTAAGGTAGAACTAGAATTCACTGTCTCCTGGTGATTGGCATAGTCAATAGTCAATAGTCCATGATATCCAGATGGATGACTTTGGGCCAATCATCAGGAGACATGAGTTCCATCTACCTTAGGCATGAAAAACAGCTGGGTGACTTTGGGTCCATCACTCTCTCTCAGCCCAACCCACCTCACAGGGTTGTTGTTGTGGGGAAAATAGGAGGAAGAAGGAGGGTTATGTATGTTCGCCATCTTGAGTTTTTTTTTTTAAATAAAAATAATAATGAGTTTCCTTTTTCAGGATCCAATCTGGGTCGGTCACCAGAACCAGAGGTTTAGTCTTCTGAGCTTTCAGGCTCATGCTGGAGCCCATCTTCAAGAATCTCTCTCCTGGAATACAGGTAGTCCTCGACCTATGACCACAATTGAGCCCCAAATTTCTGTTGTTAAGTGAGACATTTGTTAAGTGAGTTTTTACAAACGTTCTTGCCACAATTGTTAAGTGAATCCCTTATCAGTTAATAACCCAGACAGAAGTGGTATTTAGTAGGTTCTGGCCAGTTCTGGAGAACTGGTAGCTAACTCACCATGGCCAACTCACCATGGCCAACTTGCCCCAGCCAACTCGCCATGGTTAACTTGCCACAGCCAACTCGCCATGGTTAACTTGCCACAGCCAACTCGCCATGGCTAACTTGCCACAGCCAACTCGCCACGGCCAACTCACTGCGGGAGACCTCGCTGCAGGACAAGAGTTACACTAATATCAAGGAAATGGAGGAATAGAGTAATTAAAGAAAGAGTTCAGAAGGAGGGACAGAATGAAATGTGAACGGCAAAAATGAAATGATTTTTATTTACTTTAAGTAATTAAATAGAATTGTTAAATTGTCCTGCAGTGAGTTGTCCCGCGGAAAGTTGGCCATGGTGAGTTGGCTGCAGCAAGTTGGCTGTGGCAAGTTGTCCCATTCCTGGATCCAAAGGGCTGGGCTTCATGGCCTCAAGATACCCTTTCAACTTTATGACTCTGTGATCTTCCTCTCCATTCCCTGACAAAGCCACAACTAGGGGAGGGGATGCCCTCAGGCTATTTATGCGCTCTCCACATGATATGGAACAGGGTTAGGGTTGTTGTTTTTTTGCTTTCTGCACCTGTTCCCTATAAATTTAAATTTAGCCCGAAGGCTTTGAGACAACCTCTAAGTAGGGAACAGGACAACATTTAAGGCCTCCCCCCATTAATCTGTCCAGCAAAATCAAGGCGTGTGTGTGTGTGTGTGTGTGTGTGTGTGGAGATTTTAGTGAGACAAAATTTGAGGCTATTTCAGCACGAGTTTGCCTTTCAAGGCTGGCTTCTTTAACAGATATTTAAAGTATTGTCCTAGCTCTGTGCAGGGGGGAAAAAAAAATCATTCTCATCCTTGAAAGAGATTTTGCTTCCCCATTTTACCTCAGGTGAGAATTCTCACAGGTGGAATCTGGTGTTCCTTTAGGTCAGGGGTCGGCAACCTTAAACACTGAAAGAGCCATTTGAACCTGCGTCCCACAAAAAAAGAAAAAACACCAGGAACCACAAAACCTGGGTGGGCGTGGCCAACTCAACATCACTCCCACTCAGTCACATTACCTCCCTGCCATGCCTACCCAGGTTTTGTGGCTCCCGGTGTTTTCTGTGGGAAATGGGTCTCTCTCCCTCCCTTTCATTTCTGTTTTTTATGTTTTACCTTCTCAGGCCAGGCGAAGAGTGACTGGGAGGGGAGGGTGAGGGGCGGGGCCAGCCAGTGGTGGGATCACCCAACAGGGATCCAAAGAAGACGGCCCAAAGAGCCACATGTGGCTCCAGAGCCATGGGTTGCTGACATCCACTTTAGGTGGAGGTTGCCAAGGTAGGTGAATGTCCCGTGTTTCATTATACAGGTAGTCCTTGACGTACGACCACCATTGAGCCCAACATTTCCATGCTAAGTGAGACAGTGGTTAAGTGAATTTTGCCTTGTTTTTCGACCTTCCTTGCCACGGTTGTTAAGTGAATCAGCGCAGTTGTTAAGTTAGTAACACGGTTTGTAAGTGAATCTGGCTTCCCCATTGACTTTGCTTCTTAGAAGGTCGCAAAAGGGGATCACTGCAATACTGCAACCATCATAAATATGAGTCAGTTGACAAGGATTCTAATTTTGATCACATGACCATGGGGATGCTGTAATGGTTGTAAGTGTGAAAAATGGTCATACAGTAAGTCATTTTTTTCTCAATGCTGTTAAAACTTTGAATGGTCGCTAAACAAATGTGTGCAAGTTGCGCATTATCTGTAAACTAAGTATGTTGTGTGAACCTGCATATAGGCTCAGCTATTGAATGTAACAGTTCCATCATCTAGAATAGAATAGAATTCTTTATTGGCCAAGTGTGGTTGGACACACAAGGAATTTGTCTTGGTGCAAATACTCTCAGTATACATAAAAGAAAAGATACATTCGTCAAGAATCATCAGGTACATCACTTAATAAGAATCATAGGGTACAAATAAGCAATCAAATCATACTAGGAAACGGTCAATATAAATTGTAAGAATACAAGCAACAAAGTTACAATCATACAGTCACAAGTGGGAGGAGGTGAAAAGAAGGATGGGAGGATTAATAGTAATAGTAGTGCATACTTTGTAAATAGTTGGACAGTGTTGAGGGAATTATTTGTTTAGCAGAGTGATGGCTTTCGGGGAAAAAACTGTCCTTGTGTCTAGTTGTTCTGGTGTGCAATGCTCTATAGTGTCGTTTTGAAGGTAGGAGTTGAAACAGTATATGTCTGGGATGTGAGGGGTCTGTAAATATTTTCACAGCCCTCTTTTTGATTCGTGCAGTATACAGCTCCTATCTACATACTGGAAACTCTGGAAAACTCTAGAAGAACATAATAACTTTAAGGGTTGTTATTTCTTCCTGGTAAAGATGCTGTAAGGACTATTTTAAATCACTGGGTTGTACATTGTGGACAAATTTATACACCCACCCATGTAAAGATGAACTACCCCCACATATCATGCTCCTGAGTGTACATTATTAAAAACAATTTTGTGCATCAGTGCAAAGAAGGTAAAACAAAAGTTAACAGCCCTAAATTTTATGCATAATTATGTAAAATTGCTGATCTCCCCTGGGTGGGAACGTCAATATTAATGATAATAGCATTTCTAATATGGCACATTTCCAATATTTTGCCCCTAATTAGCATTCAGATCAGGGAGGATGGTTTCCAGCTTGCAATCCCTTGGTTTTCCCTGTCTTGGATCTAGCCAATTTTTAGTTTGAAAGAAAAGAGGGGAAAAGAACTGAACACCTACACCAGATGCAATGATCTGGTATGAGATGAAAGATAGAGGATAGATAGATAGATAGATAGATAGATAGATAGATAGATAGATAGATAGAGACAGACAGACAGAGAGGGAGGGGGGAGGGAGCTGGATGGATAGACAGATAGGATAGACAGACAGAGAGATAGATAGATAGATAGATAGATAGATAGATAGATAGATAGATAGATAGAGATAGAGATAGAGATAGAGATAGAGATAGAGATAGAGATAGAGATAGAGACAGAGATAGAGATAGAGAGACAGATTGACAGATAGAGACATTTAATGGCCTTAATGAAATGATTCTAATGTTTTAAAATTGGCCTTCTGAAGAATCTGGTAGGTGTGTCAGTTGTGTGCTAAATCTTAAGGAAGCAAGATTGGAGCCAGCAGTTTGCATCAGATAAATTATAGGACATGTGATGCACTGGTCTATGGTTTTTAAAAAAATCAAAATCAAAGGAGTCTAGTAACACCTTTTCTGACTAATTTTATTAAACAGGCAGAAGCTTTTATGAATTACAGTTCACTTCATCAGATGCGTAGAATTTCTAGATGGATACAGGATTGAAATGCCTCCTCCTCCTCTTCCTCCCCTCTTCCTCCTCTTCCTCTCCCTCTTTGTCTCCATCTCCCTTCCTCCTCCCTCTTCCTCTTCCTCTACCCCTCCTCCTCCTTTCCCTTCCCCTTCCCCAGGAGTGATATATAAACTGTTTCTCTCCAAATTGTCTGCTATAACATCTTGCCTGTCAACGACTTCTTCAGCTTCAATCACAATAATATACAGGCAAACAATTAATACAAACTTAAAGTAAACCGCTCCAAAGTCGATTGCAGAAAATATGACTTCAGCAACAGAGTGGTCAATGCCTTGAACACCCTACCGAACTCCGTTGTTACAGCCTAAAACCCTCACAGCTTCAACCTCAAACTATCTACCATGGACCTCACCCCATTCCTAAGAGGTCCGTAAAGGGGGCGTGCATAAGTGCACCAGAGTGCCTACCGCCCTTGTCTTACTGTCCCTGTTTATCTGTATTTACTCCCTTTGTTCTTGTTTGTGTTGATCTTGTACTGTACATGTTTGACAAACAAATAAATAAATTCTGAGTCTGGACCAGTTGCTGTCTTTCTTCAATTGCTCAACGTCTTCCAACTCTTCATGACTTGATGGATGCCATTCATCAGAACTGTCTGTCTGTTAGGACCTGTCAGGCCTCCTTCAAATCCAGGCAGGGCTCCAACTTGGAAGATGAAGCTACTTTACTTTGAAGTAGGATGACTCATGTTGGTCAGCCACTTCGGCCCACACTTGTGCAGAAGCTCCATTAGCATCTGGACCGAGGCAGGTGGACACCCTGTCTCCACTTCAAGAGAGAAGGCTCCTGTCATTTGGCATTTCATTTCAAAGAGCGCTTCCTCCAGAGTCGGTCAAATCAAAATGCCACTTCAGAGCTTTCCCCAGCAGTACAGACGAGCCAGTAATCCAGAGAAGTGGTGGGTTTTCTATCTGGCTATATGACCTTTAGCCCCACAAGAAAAAACATTTCCTAACAATATAGCCAGTTGAAGACAGATTTTCTTCCTGTGGTTGTCTTTCTCTCAGTTGATTTCTATCTTGCCTTCTTCTTGACTCTTCTAACAGTCTTCCAGTTATGCCAGTCAATGTAAGTTCATCTCTGTTTAAAACTTCCAGTGAAGACACATAATCATCATAAGTTTCATCCAAAGAAGAAAGAATGATGTAAACTTGATGTAAACTCTGAGAAAATCAGCTCTTTTTCTTGTAAGTCTTGTAAAGTCCTTTTCATAACTCCAAATGAGTTAACATATCCCCACCTTTTATAAGACGGGCTCTAAACAGTTTACGTGTAAGGTGTATGTGTACACCCACACTATCTTGAACATAAATCCTCTTCAAAATGTCCCAACATCTAGCAGCAGATTCTTCACCACGAATATGGACTAGCTGCTGATCACTCAGTATCAGTCCAATTATACTGAGAGCCTTTTCATTATCCCGGTTAAAGTCAGCTATTTTCTTTTTATCTTCATCATTCAGTGGGTCCCAAGCTGTAAGATCCGGTGGACTATTAACTACAGTCCATAATCCGTCTTTACGCAGAAGTAGGCTGCACTTCATAGACCAGGAAACATAGTTTGTTCCATCCAACCGGGTTATCTGGGATATACTGGTTGACTGTTCTTGTGCCATTGGTAGTTTAACAATACATCACAATCAACTTTCTGAATATGAAACTGTATATTCACACTGATTCACAGTATCTCTCTGGGCCCATAACCAATGTTATGATATGTACAGAATAACCCTTGAGTAACAAGGATATGCACATGGAAACGTTTATGAGAATAGTTATGAATAATTATCCAGCCACACACAGATACACTAAATTGAGTTAAAGTTTCCTTTAAGAAATAGCACAGTCCAATAAACAGTCCAGGTCATATACGTTTTACAGTCCAAAGAATATCCAATTACAAAGTCTTCTTATCGGTTGCCTTTGTCATTTACAGTAAACAAAGATATCAAAGTATAAGCACAGCATAAATACAACAGAGAACCTTAGATAGCAACAGAATGTCAGAGAGACAGAATGTCAGAGAAAGCAAGCTGTGATCTCTAGCTCCTTCTTATGGTAATTTGCAATATAATCAACCAATCGGAATATAGTATAAATCAATACAGTGCTTTTGTCTTAAAGTTACAAACATACATTGTTGGTTTATATATCGCCAAACCAACTAATTAGCGGACAGATTCCTAATACCCATGCCCAGGCAGAAACCATCCAGCTATCTCTTGGGGATACATGGCTTTGAATTCCTTCACTGAGAACTGGGTTGAACCTTCCTACCAGTGGTGCATTTCAAACAAGTTTACCACTGGTTTGGTGTGTGTGTGGCTTGATGGGGGTGCTTTGCGTGCATGCACACACATTGCACATGCACGCCAAACACGCACTTTGTGCAGGTGCAGAAGCTTGCTAACTCACCTCCTGCCATCCTGCACTCTCCTTGTAGCTTCAACAGCTGACGCGCAGCAATCTGCTGTGCTGCGCAAAGCAGCTGCGCTTCAAAAGCAGGACATAAAGGTCAGTACGGAAGCCCAGGTGGACAGGTGGGCCTAACAGCACACAGCATCTTAGAGAACCAGTTCGGTCTCCACTGCTCTTCAATGCTACCAGTACGCCAGAACCGGGCCGAACCGGTAGAGTACCACCACTGCTTCCTACTCTAGGATTCAATGATCTTCTATCTATTGTCCTAGACAGGGGTGTCAAACTTAACAGGCTGGATCTGGCCTGCAAGGTGCTTAGATCTGGCCTGTGGGGCCACCCTGGAAACAACAATGGACTGGCCCGTGATGCCTCTGCCAGCAAAAATGGACTGGCCCAGTGGTGGTATGCTACTGGTTTGGTCCGGTTCAGCCGAATTGGTAGCAAAAATTGCTACCAGTTCAGCTGAACCAGTAGTAAAAAAAAGCCTCCGAGGATCAGCTGAGAAGAGGAGAAAAATGCAGGATCGCCCCTTCTACCCACCTCTGCACTTTTTTCTTCTTTATCCTCTCAGCTGATTGGCCCTGCGGGTATCAGCTGGTGTGTGGAAAGCTGCGCGCGCATGTAATCACTGAACCAGTAGTGGAACAGATAGGATTGCACTGCTGGAACAGTCTTCCTGAGCTGTTTTCAGTGGCAGAGGGTTGCAGGAGGCCATCGTAGCTGAAAACAGAGCTCAGGAGCCTCTTTTCACTGGCAGAGCACTGGGCCCCCCACAGGTGCCCCTGACATGAGTGACATCAAGCTGGCCATGCCCATCCCAGCCCCACGAGGGGGGGGAGCCCTCAATGAAATCAAGTTTGACACCCCTGCCCTAGATACAAATCTGACCATTTGTTGAAGCTTAAATTAGCCAAGATTCCGAAGCCAGGGAGATACGATAAATACTGCCAAGCACTGAGAAGAAACCAGTGTTAATGGGCACAGAAATTGTAGTTCTCAGAATCTCCTGGTTCTAACTGGAACAACGTCTTGTCTGAAGTTTTTGGGGGGAGTTATGGCCTAGTGGTTAAGATGCTAAACTTGTCAAGTGGAAGGTTGGCATTTTGAAACCAAAGTGTTGTGGGACAGGTGAGCCCCTGTTCTTGCCCCATCTCTTGTCAACTTAGCCATTTGAAAGCAGGCAAATGCGAGTAGATAAATGGGTACCACTTAAGTGGGAAGGTTACAGTATTCCCTGTGCCTTGGCATAGAGTCATGCTGGCCACATGACCATGGAAGCATCATCAGACAACCCTGAACTCCTTGGCTAGGAAATGGAGAAGAGCACAACCCTTAAGAATTAGACATGATTGGACGGGAGAAAACTTCATCTTTGTCTGCTGATCAGTTGCACAATGCATAACTAAAGGACCAGTGGCTTATTTAATAATCAAACAAGCAAATGTATTTCTAAAGCATCAGAACATGAATTTACACAATGGTGTCCATGCTTTCTCCACCTCCACATTTCCTTTTTTTAAAAATATCACACTCTTAACATTATGTGTACTTTCAGCATTCATAACACCCAGATGACAAGATTTTAGTGTTCCTTCACGAGAATTCACAAGTTGCGTGCAAAACGCTGAAATTTTCAAAAATTCAATAAACTTGTAAAAATCTCAAAATTTTGATCCAAACGATGATTTTAAAGAATATTTAATTTGGGAGACTAATACCTGGAGATTTGCAAAGACCACTAGGGATATCTTGGTCATATCAAGGCCTAATGTCAGGATTCCAGCAGTTACCCCAATTAAATCATGAGTCTTGAGCCAAACTTCCAAAACTTCAAAAGGATTTATTGGGAGTTAATGTGTCTGGCACTGCCTAGGTATAGCCGACTCTGAGACACATACTTCATTGTCACCCTTGATCCTGGTTTTCCCCCACCCCCAGGTGTATCATAATTCATATTCTCCAATGGGACACATCCATAGCCAAGAGTCATCAATCATGCTCTCCAGTTAGAATTCTGTGCGGCTCTTCTCTGTACTTTTTCTAGAGTCTCAACATCTTTTTTATAATGTGGTGAACAAAACTGGATGCAGTACTCGAGGTGTGGTCTTACTAAGGCTTTATAGAGTGGTATTAGTACTTCCCTTGATCTTGATTGTATCCCTCTGTTAATACAACTTAGGATTGCATTAACTTTTTTGGCTGCTGCTGCACACTGCTGGCTCATATTTAGCTGGTTGTCCACTCCAAGATCCCTCTCACAGTTAGTACTATTGAGTCTGGTTTCACCCAGTCTATCTCACCCCTGCTCAGGCAGGAAACCCTATAGCATTTCAGACAAATGGTTATGCAGTCTCTTCTTAAAAACTTCCAGTGTTGGAGCATCCACAACTTCTAGAGGCAAGTCGTTCCACTGGTTAATTGTTCCGACTGTCAGGAAATTTATCCTTAGTTCTAGGTTGCTTCTTTCCTTGATAAGTTTCCATCCATGGCTTCTTGTTCTGCCTTCAGGTGTTTTGGAGAATAAGTTGACCCCTATCTTCTTTGCGGCAACCCTATTGGAAGACTTCTATCATGTCACTGTCAGCATTCCGAGTAACGCATCTGCCAAAAGCAGAACTCCGAGGCAGGTCGATTCCTCAAAGAACAAGTTTATTGGATACATCATATCGGCACAGCTAGTGAAAACCAACTCTAAAAGTTCCCACAGTTTCCCCCCTAATTAAAAGAGCAAATCACTCCCTCCCCATATGTCCCTGGTCACATTGTCCAATGAAAGTAGCTGGCAGGCTGCTTGGCCATTCCTCCTTCAACTGCCACCTGTTGGAATGACCTTGGTTCCCACAAGAAAACTTTTTGTTTTGACCGGTAGCCAGTCTATCTATGTCCCCCTCCCTTCCCCCTTTCAGAGTTCATGGCAACTATGAGGCAGCAAAAGATGGCTTCAGCCAGGTTCGCTTCAGACTTGAGAGTCACTCCCAGTTCTAGATTCCCTGGTCCTCGTTGATCACTTCTGATTTCTTTAAACCTGCCATCTACCGAGACAGAAAAGCCACGTGTATCAGGGAAGACCTGGTGTGAGTCAGCTCTTTTCTTTTGACCGTCGAGGCTGACTTCCAATCAAGCAGCACAAGCCAGGGATGTGTTTCATCCTTCCAGCTGTCAGCCCGAGATGGTTAAGTCAACACAAATTGTTTCCCAGATCACACAGTCTCCTAACCTGTCATTTTCTAAATGGCTTTATTATAGGCTTTGCGGAGCCCTTCAAGAGACCGTAAGAGCTATTCTCCTTCCTGCTTCTCCCCGTAAATCGGGGAAACAGATTGCCTGCCAATGGTGAAACTCTGCAAAGGAGACAAACGTTTGGCAGGAGGAAAGTAGAATGACGTGGACTTTTGTATGAATACAGGTAGTCCTTGACTTACAACCACAGCTTTATTTATCCATTCTGTCATGGTTATGTAGTGTATAGTGGGGGTGGTGACCCTTTGACAGCTGTATACAACCAAATTTCATTTTAATGTCTGCCGATTAGTGTACATTCAAAGTGGCAATAAAGTTATTCTTATTCTTATAACCGAGTCCAAAATTTCTATGGCTAACTGAGGCAGTTGTTACGTGAATCTTGCCCCGTTTTATGACTTTTCTTGCCATGGTTGTTAAGTGAATCACCACAGCTGTTAAGTTAGCAACACGGTTGTAAAGTGAGTCTGGCTTCCCAAAGATTTTGCTTGTCAGAACGTCACAAAAGGGGAATCAGATGACCCAGGATGCTGCAACTATGATAAGTATCAGGGGCTGCCCCAAAGAAGAGGGAGTCAAGCTATTCTCCAAAGCACCTGAGGGCAGGACAAGAATCAACGGGTGGAAACTAATCAAGGAGAGAAGCAACCTAGAACTAAGGAGGAATTTCCTGACAGTTAGAGCAATCAGTGGAACAACTTGCCTCCAGAAGTTGTGAATGCTCCAACACTGGAAGTTTTTAAGAAGAGATTGCAGAGCCATTTGTCTGAAATTGTTTAGGGTTTCCTGCCTAAAAAGGGGTTGGACTAGAAGACCTCCAAGGTCCCTTCCAACTCTGTTATTCTAAAAATTCTAAAAAAAATATGAACCATTGCCAAGCATCTGAATTTGATAATGGGGATGCTGCCATGATCATGAGTGTGAGAAATGGTCATAAATCACTTTTTTTCAGTGCCGTTGTAACTTCGAACAGTCGCTAAATGAACTGTTATAACTCAAGGACTACCTTGACTCAAAGGGCTACATTTTCCTCTTGGTTACACAAAATAAACCTCCCGTATAGAGTAATTTTAGAAAGCTACCTGGAAGACCAAAGATGCTTTTTCAAGAGGCAATTGAAGTTTCTGAATTTTTTTCCTTGAAGACATTCGCTTCTCATCCAAGAAACAGAGCTGAAGAAAACTTCTTGGATGGGAAGTGAAATGTCTTCAAGCAAAAACCAAGAAAGTCCAGTTGTCTCTTATAAAAGCACCTTTGAGACAACCATGACCTGGATGACTGAGAATCTCCATAGACTACCTGGAGAAATTACCAATTAATTCAAAGAATGATGATACACCAAGTAAGAGTACAGAGAAGACCAGCAAAAATGATAAGGGGATTGATAACTAAACTTTAGGATGATCCGTTCAGGAACTAGATATGTCCTGTCTAATGAAGAGGAGGGCCAGGGGAGATATGATAGTTGTCTTTTAATACTAGAGGGCTATCATAGAGAAGAAAACTCAACTTATTCTCGAAAGCACCTGAGGCCAGGACAAGGTGGAACATCATTAAAGAGAGATCCAATCTAGAATTAAGGTTAAATTTCCTGACTGTGAAAACAATCAATGGAATGGCTTGCCTTCAGAAGTTGGGGATGCTCCATCACTCAAGGCTTTCAAGAAGAGACTGGATAGCCGTTGGTCTGGATTGTATCGGATCTTCTGCTTGAGTAGAGGGTTGGACTAGAAGATCTCTAATGTCCCTTCCAACTCTGTTATTCTATGTTATAAACCTGGCTGTCCACTTACTTCAGGAAACACCAGATGTTGGTTGCTGGCTTGTAAAGTCCATCCATCCTTGATGACAGTGAGATCAGCCGTCGCCAACTGGGAATCCAGTCTTGCCAAGTTAGTCATCGGTTTATAAGGCTGTAGAGCAGGGGTCTCCAACCTTGGCAACTTTAAGACTTGTGGACTTCAACTCCCAGAGTTCCTCAGCCAGCAAAGCTGGCTGAGGAACTCTGGGAGTTGAAGTCCACAAGTCTTAAAGTTGCCAAGGTTGGAGACCCCTGCTGTAGAGTCTCAAATGAGAGAGGAGAGGTCCTTGATGCTCTCTGAGCTTAGTTAGCACTGATGATGTTATCTAGTCTGGGTAATGTGTGCACGAAAACAAGCAAGCTCAGAGAACACCAAGGACCTGTCCTTTTAAACTTGAGCTACAGATATTCTCCCTTATCGATTCTCAAATGGCTTCAGGCACTGAATTATGCTAAGTTGAAGTTCCAATATCCTACAAAATTCAAATTATCCTATTTTGGGGAAAGTGGGTGGAAATGTCTGTGCATCTTATACAGTGAATGTTGCTGAAGCCCCGCCCACCTGCCGGCCCCCACCCTTTGGCCTCTGCCTCCCAGCCATTTGCCTCCTTGCAGCAAACAACAAACAGCCCGGTCAGCTTTAGTACAGCCTGATCAACACAAGCAGCTGATCGTCGGTAGGATCAGCCTCCCAATGATCAGCTGTTTCAGGCTGCTTCGGGGATTGCCATTGCCTACTGCCACCTCTGCATGCCCCCTTTTCAACCTCTGTATCTTGTTTTTAGCCTCCGCATGCCCTATTTTCAGCCTCCATATCCCATGGGTGGGAAATGGGGTGCGCAGAGGCCGGAAATAGGGCATGTGGAGGCTGAAAACGGGATGTGAAGGCCGAAAATGGGGCACGCAGAGGCAGCAATAGGCGATGGCAATCCCTGCAGCCTGAAACAGCTGATCCTCGGGAGGCCGATTCCCACGCTTAGTTTGTTTGTTTTTTTTAGGGGGTTTTGTGGGGGGGGGATAAGGGTGTTTTTGGGGGGGGGGGGGGGGGGGGGGGTTTGTTTTTTTTTTTTTCCCCAAAAAGCTAGGTGCGTCTTATACTTCAGAGCATCTTATACTCTGAAAAATATGGTATACAGTTTTCACATTTAGGGTGGGGGAACTACAGGTCAACATTTGGCCAAAAGTTATGCATTGAACAAGCTCGAGGAATTATGCCAACAAAACATGAATTAGGCTCATTTGGAATTAATACTAATTTTGATTATGAGTCGCTTAAAATAAGCGATGGATGTCAGGCATTAAATTATTGTGATCTTAATAAATGTGCAGTGCTTGGTGGTTAGTTTTTTCTTTTTCTTTTTTGGAGCCTTACTTGCACACGCTGCATATAGCAGCAATATTTCCATTTTTTCATCTCCGAGTGTGTGTTATTAAAATTAATAGTATGAGATCAATTATTTGACAAGTACACTTCAGAATCACTGGAACTGTACTGATGCTTGGAAAAATCAATTAGTAAAAAAAAAAAGAGAGAGAGAGAGAGATCTTAGAAGATTTTTTTTTCCTTCCCAGGATGATATTTCATTTTAATTAAGGTAGAATCTAACAAAAATGCTTTATAGAGCAGGGGTCCCCAACCACGGTCCGCGGACCGTGCACCGTCCGTGGAACAAATCCTACCGGTCGCTGGTATGCAAATGCCGCCATCTTGTTTTGATGAAAAAGTGCTTCCGGTGAGCTTTTCCGGGTAGAAAGCTCACCGGAAGCACTTTTCATCAAAAAAGATGGCGCGCCAGCATCTGTGAGCTTTTCCGGTAGAAAGCCATTTCTACCCAGAAAAGCTCACTGGAAGCGCTAGGCGCCACCATCTTGTTTTGATGAAAGTGCTTCCGGTGAGCTCACCGGAAGCACTTTTTCATCAAAACAAGATGGCGGAGCCCAGCTGATGCCGTACCGGGTCGCGGCGCCCAGCTGATGCCGGTACCGGGCCGCGGCATAAAAAAGGTTGGGGACCACTGTATAAGAGGAAGTTCCTGACCTTTGAAGCCAGTGGGATTTAGCACTGTGGTGGTCAACTCTGAATCTAAACAGGTTGGAATGACTGAGAGAAGAAAGAATCAGTGTTCAGACACATAAAAGGGAACCATGGGGAAGTTGTGTTAAATTTATATTTACCGACAAAGGAATAAAGGGAGATTAGTATAGATTTATATTCCCTTTATTTCTTTGTCGGTAAATATAAATTTAACACAAAAAATAATTTGTCACATAAATGACCACCTGCGAAGACTCCTGGATTGGGGCCGAAAGGCAAAAGCGGAAGCAGTATGCTCTGTCCCATAATTGGGTAGACCAAGTTGCCTTGATTATAAAAAAAAACAAACCCACTCATGGAAAAGTTGGTTGGCAATTCTTTTCCATTGCTGCAGAACCAGAAATGGTGGCTGCAAGTTGCAATTGCCTGAAGTTCTTTTAAAATCCCAGATTACAATTGCCTTTGATGCTGAGATCTGTACAGGTGGTCCTTGATTTAAAACCATTAGTTTAACAACCGTTGATGAAGGAGATAACCAGGCTGAGCCTGAAGGTGGGAGTCAAATGTGTCATCAGTCACGAGTCCCTTTGTGCCCACAAGACATCGAAGTCCAGCCTCAGGGATCCTAAGCAAGGCAATTGGAATAATAAAGATGTCCCAGAACCTTCCAAAAACTGGTCTTTTGATTAAGGGTTACACTAGCAGAATAACAGAGTTGGAAGGGATCTTGGAGGACTTCTAGTCCAACCCCTTGCTCAGGCAGGAAACGCTATACCATTTCAGACAAATGGCTGTCCAATCTCTTCTTAAAAACTTC
This sequence comes from Notechis scutatus, assembly GCF_049901735.1. NCBI lineage: Eukaryota > Metazoa > Chordata > Lepidosauria > Squamata > Elapidae > Notechis > Notechis scutatus. Next base: position 10,626,984 of record NC_142011.1, on the reverse strand, counting down.
CAGTGTTGGAGCATCCACAGCTTCTAGAGGCAAGCCATTCCACAGATTAATTGTTCTGTCAGAAATTTCTCCTTAGTTCCAGGTTGCTTCTCTCCTTGATTAGTTTCCATCTGTTGCTTTTTGTCCTGCTCTCGATGCTTTGGAGAATAAGCTGATTGACTCCCTCTTTTTTGTGGCAGCCCCTGAGATATTGTTTACAGATTACAGATAATCAAAGTTGGAAGGGACCTTATAGGTTATCTAGTCCAACCCCCTGCCCATGCGGGAGACCCTACACCATTTCTGACAAATGGCAGTCCAATATCTTCTTGAAGGTCTCAAGTGATGGAGCTCCCACAACTTCCAAGGTCAACTTCTGTTCCATTGGTTGATTGTTCTCACTGTCAGAAAGTTTCTCCTTATTTTCAGGTTAAATCTCTCCTTGGTCAGTTTCCATCCATTATTCCTTGTCTGGCCTTCAGGTGCTTTAGAAAATTGGAGCACTGCCATCATGTCTCCCAGTCCTTCTTTTCATTAAACTACACATACCCAATTCCTGTAGCCATTCCCCGTGTGTTTTAGCCTCCAGCCCTCTAATCCTCTTTGTTGCTCTTCTCTGTACTCTTTCTAGAGTTTCAACAACTTTTTTTACATCATGAAGACTATTCTGTCCTCTATAATTACTGGCTGAATGTATAAAGGCAGATAGATAACTCCACAAAGCATCCATACAAAGTCTTTTTATTGGTTCATCAGGCATCCTGAATATAACTTACAGTTACATTGAGATTCATCTCAATGTCCAACTCTTTGCATAGCTGACTTTCTGGTGTAAAAGGATGGTAATCTTTCATCCCCAAAATGAAGGAGCAAGGGGTTGAGGCAGCAGCATGTTGCTGGGTTCCAGGCAAGAGTGGAGAAACCTCCCCCAACCCACCAAGGGTCAATTCAGTGACCAATCAGGATTACAGATGTGGCCACATGACATGGACTACATTTCCCAGGATACCTTAACTACATTTACCATGATGTCCCCTTAAGGGGACAGCTCCCAATTCCTAACTAACTATACCAATTTCCATTAATTATATACTGGCACAAAGACCAAAGCTGGATACATTATTCCAAGTGTGGTCTTATAAGGGAAAACCCTACTAATTTTCTTTATTCAGGCAAAGCTATTCAGAAAATATATTTGGGTGTCTCCTTTGACTTAATGTTTGAGGTCTGGTGTTGTTTCTTTGCTAAAAGGCAAAAAGGAGACATGTTCCAGTCGAAGGTCAGGAGGCAAGATTAGTGTGTCACTGTAGAATTTTAGGCTCAGTATATTTTTCCGCCAGTTGAATTCTGACAGCCTATTGTAAACATTGCTGAACCCTGCACCCATCATCTCTTCTCCAACAGTATTGGTCACAAGTCAAATATAACAAATGATTTTCTCAACCAGTTTTCATTCTTTGCAAGAAGCACAGCATTCAGAACATTAGATAAAAATAATATTTTCTATGTTTGATGAATATGCATGAACGCACACTCACAGGCACTTATATTAATTTGATATCAAAGAAAAGCGGAGAAATAGATCAACACCTGGGTACAGAAAGACTTTTTTAAAAATGCTTTATTTTATTTCAAGATGAACGCATCTATCAGGCACATGAAACAGAGCCAGCATAAAGTTCAAAAACATTCTGAGTTTATTTTGTACACAGGAATATGATCTGCTAATGGCCAATGCAAACTGGCACCAGATAAGAATCAATGGACTTCAACTGGACTTCAATGGGCTGAACTTGGGTCACTTTTAGAGGTGTAGGGACTCCAGACTAATGATGCATTTAGTGCCTCCCACAGGCTCAGCCTGTTCAACTCCTACAACACCCCATTTTTCTGATCCTTGAAAGATGTTTGAGGAATCTTGAGGAAGACTACCATTGGCCGATGCATGACTATTAAAAATGAGAAAGGAATATCCTTTAGGGTTGTGCAAAACAACACTGCTGTAGGGCAATACCGCTTTCAAGAGGCCACAATCCACTTCAGTCATGTGTTCACAAGAGAAACCAACCACTGAATTTGACTGAAATGTATTCTACTTTGTGGAGCCTTTCTTCTTTTCTTTTCTTTTCTTTTCTTTTCTTTCTTTCTTTCTTTCTTTCTTTCTTTCTTTCTTTCTTTCTTTCTTTCTTTCTTTCTTTCTTTCTTTCTTTCTTTCTTTCTTCTTCTTTCTTTCTTTCCTTCTTTCTTTCTTTCTTTCCTTTCCCTCCCTCCCTTCCTTCCCCATCTCACTATGCAGAGTGGGCAGCTTACAATGTCAAAAAAGCATAAATATAAAAGTATTAAAATTAACAGCAGTTAAATAAAAGTTAATTAAACCAAGAGGATGGATGGTATGGAAGTGTATTTTTTGTCTATCATTAGCTTCTTAGCTTTTTCGGTGTCTCTTTTCAATGGTGTGTAAATGTGGTTTAGCTCTATGTGTTTGTTGATGGCTGATTGGTCTGAATGCCAAGCTTCCAGACAGTCCCTAATATTTTTTGAATTTGGCTTGGTTTAGGATGCTCACATTCCCAATTGAAACTACAGTCGACTCTGTTCATGTCTTGTGAGATCAAGGTGTTTTCATTGTGTTTTCTGAGTGCTAATTGGTGTTTATGAATGTGCTCTGCTAGTCTTCTGAAACAATCAACAACATCTTCAGAGGGAAAAAAAATGCACAGGGGAAGAAGAATAAAAACAACATACTACCCTTCCTGGATATTTTCATTAGCCAAGGAAACAACAGCAAATTAGAAATGTAAGTCTATCAAAACACACACACACAGAGACACACATTAACTGAATGTTCCCCTACCAAAGTAGCAATCCAACCTCCCATAAGAGGACCTGTGTAAGAACAGATACATTTTACACCAAAAATACTAGAGAATTCCTATAAGCTTGGACCTTCAGACAACTCAGCCATCAAAAGACTCATAGAGATAAACCACATTTGCACATCATTCAAAAGGACATTAAAAACAAAACCTAAGAAGGAAAGAAACACCCTCCTAGAACATATCCTTTCCAACAGCCAACACCCAGATGAGCAGGGGCTAATCCCTGACAAACAATAACACAGAAAACAATATCTTAATCAAGGAACAACTACCAAGGAGAACACACACACTCAATACTGACAGGGTGAGACACTGTATATAAAAAGGTAGCAACCCCACATTCACTAGCTTGATGATGCTACCTAGCTGGGAAATGAAATGTCTGCAAGTAAACAACCAAGCTCAGAGAATGCCAAGGACTTCACAATTTCCTTTTCTTCAGAAGCGGCTCTTTCCTCAATAAACCAGTTCTCCCTCCAACTCTTCCTTTCCTGTTATTCTAGTAGCCTGTGGTTTACATGGGGTTGCTTTAAGTCCTGTCAAATGTACCCTGTTTTTGTGTTGAGTTAATTTCTGGTGGTTTTTTTTTTTTACAGTATAACACATTTAGTGTGTTACATTGTCCTTCGAAATGGTGCGATAATCCAGAGGATTGACTGAAATTTCTGCCTGTCACTGACTTGAATGGCGGAATGTTATTTCTAGACCACTTTTAACTGCTGGCTTTCCTACCACAATTTCTGATGAACGCAATGAATGGAAGAGTCTGTAGAAATGGTTCTCACTGCTGCAATGAAGCAACTTTTTTTCTGGAGCATTTTTCATATCATCAGGCCACGGCATCTGCTTTATCAGACCGTCATACTGAAGATATCCATCACACAATATTTTGTGCATTTCCCCTCTGTTGGATCTCTGATCATACTTGCTTCAAAGTCTCCATATTCACCTGATTTAGCTAATTCCCTAAGTGCATTAACTGATGCATCCATAGATTCATTAGGTGCTTGTATTTTATGTGCAGATTTAAATGGTTCCATCATTTCTGCAGGAAGGGGGGGAAAAAATTATCCACAGCAAATTTAGAAGCATCCCAAATCTCATGATGTAGACCAGGTCCACACAATAAAAAGTCTTCCTGAATTTATGGCTGATGACATCCCAAATTTATTATTTTTTATTTATTTTTATTTATTTTGTTTGTCGAGCATGTATGAGAAAACAAGCATAAGTATGAACATAACATATAAACATATAAGTATAAACAGGTATAAGTAATAAATAAGCACAAATAAATTGATAAATGGGACAGGGACGGTAGGCACACTGGTGCACTTTATGCACGCCCCCTTACAGACCTCTTAGGAATGGGGTGAGGTCCACGGTAGATAGTTTAAGGTTAAAATTTTGGGGGTTTGAGGATGTAACAACAGAGTCAGGTGATAAGTTCCAGGCATTGACCACTCTGTTGCTGAAGTCGTACTTTCTGCAATCGAGTTTGGAGCGCTTTACTTTGAGTTTGTATCTATCGTTTGCCCAGTTATTATTGCAGTTGAAGCTGAAGTAATCATTGACATGTAGGACAAATGACATGTTATGGAACCCCTTCAAATTTCATTGCTGTTACCAGCTCCAACACTTCTACAACTCAAGTAGTTGTGGAAGAGACTTCTGGCAGTCCTGGTATTTCTTTGTTAGCCCACAAGGAGTTTTAATTTATTAATTTGTTTAATTTAACGTATTAATGTAACCCTTTTGCCTTGACAAGTTGTGCAGGCTTGGTGTAGATCGGGGGGCAACGATGGCTCCTTTAGGACTGACCCAGGCTCAGGAATTCTGGGAGTTGAAGTTCATAGGTCCTAAAGGGGCCATTGTTGCCCACCATTGATGAAGCAGTTTTGCTAGCTCCACAGATTTGGAAAGGCTGAGAAAAGAAGAACGGCGTAGATTTCAGTAGGGTAGCCTTAATGCTAGTCTGGAGTAAAGATAGAATCTACCCTGTTTCTCCAACAATATGGCCTCCCTCCATAGGAAGTCCCAGCATGTTTTATAGGCATGAAATGAAATTAAGCCCCTCCCCCCAAATTAAGGCCTATATTAAAACATGCGAAATGGGGGGGAATGGTGGGGGGGCTTGCCGTTAGGAAGTACTTTTGTTGCACACCCGGATATGGTGCTGCCTGCATTGACCCCGATACAAAGTGCCCCACCAATGCCAAGGTCAACATCCAAGCCATCGCCACCCACCCGCCTGAAGATGCAAGGGGGGGGGGGGAATTAAGTCAACCCCCGAAAAGACGGCCTAGCCATTTTTTCAGGGCTCAAAAAAAAAAAAAAGACCCGGCCTTATTATATGAGAAACATGGTAGTGTACAGGCACTCCTTGATTTATAACCATTCATTTAATGACAATCAAAGTTACAATGGCAATGAAAAAAGTGACATGACCATTTGTGACCCTTGCACCATCCCTGTGGTCATGTGATCAGAATTTGAACACTTGGCAACTGGCATGTACTTATGACGATTGCAGTGTCCCAGGGTCATATGATCCCCTTTTGCGACCTTGTGACAAACAAAGTCAATGGGGAAGACAGATTCACTTGAACATTACTAACTTAACAATGCAGTGATTTATTCACAACTATGGCAAGAAAACGGAGCAAAACTCACTAAACAACTGTCTTACTTAGCAACAGAAATGTTGGGCTCAATTGTGATCATAATTTGAGGACTACATATAACAGGAATTTCCCACTCTGGTTTGTAGTGATTTCTTCAAGATGGAGTCTTTAAGATGGAGTCCCTTTGAATGACCTGAAATCCTGCTTCCCAGATTTCTCTTCATCTGGGCTAAGTTACTGTTTATGAGGTAAACTGTCCGTTGATTGTCAATGTCACCATGCTCCCCTCACAAGGAATTTAATGAAATGGCTTGGAGAAATGGCCTCCCACCAGCATTTGTTTTTTTTTCTGGAAAAGAGACATGAGTTAAACAGTTTCACAAGTCATTAAAGCTATTCAGAAGCAACACACCCATACAAAAATTAAAGTTTGGTGAACCTAAGTGGACTCATTAGAGCTAACCTCCTCTCCTATCACCTGTTCCTAATTTTTTCGCCATGGTCTCAGTGAGGGCCAGGCTTAAACAACCTGTTACAGGTTTATCCAAAAGGTTTTGGAAAGTTAACACCTGAGCAAGATATTGTTTGTTGTTAACAATCTGGGTGTGAGGCTCCAAAAACCAAGAAACATACATTGTGATTCTTCCAGACAGATTTTGTTATTGTTCCTCACTTACAGACAGAATCTCGCCAAACAAAAGCAAACTACCACCCCACCCAACAATAAAGCATATACCGTTGGAGCTATTAGGGAGGAGCTGTTTTCATCCTCTTTCTTTCACACAATTATCTGAACTGAGTTGTCTCTTGTTCCTCTGGAAGGCAGCCCTTCCCTCCTGGGAATCCAGACTACATTCCATCGCACTTGGGAAACTATCTCATGAATCAATATATGATACATCTGCATCTGGAATGCAGAGAGTCCTTCTTTAGCAACTTCAACTGGTGCCAGTGAAATGACCACTAAGTTACAGTCATTAAGTAAACCACTTGACTGAGAGAGGCAGGGGAAGCTGCAAAGATTTCTGGTTGCTGCTGCCTCATTTCGATAAAATTCTCTCATGCCTCTTACTCTGGTGTGTGCTATTGTCAGGTCTAGACATTATTTTTTTATTATCATTTATTAATGTTGTATCTACTACTGCAGGGTACTGATGATGGTACCTACTTGGGCAATGAAACGTCTGCAAGAAAATAAACAGGCTTGGAGGGCACCGAGGACTCCTCAATTCAACTCCTGAGCTACAAATATTCTTCTTTGACACCAGATATAATAGAGTTGGAAAAAGTACAGAAAAGGATAACTCAATTAGAGAACTCAAAGGGCCAGCTCACGTGAAAAAGCTAGGACATTTGTGACTCTCTAGCTTAGAAAGAAGTTGGCTAAGGGTATGAGCTAATTAAAAATCATGCATGGCACAAAGAAAGAGTTGCTAGGAAAGGAAGAAAACTAAGAAAAGAAGAAGTTGCCTTCAGAAGTTGCGGATGCTCCATCCCTGGAAGTTTTTAAGAAGACACTGGACAGCTATTTGTCCAGAATGGTATAGGATCTCCTGATTGAGTAAAAGGGTGGACTACTAGAAAGCTCCCAAGGTCCCTTCTAACTCTTGTTATTTTTTTAAGATTCTATAAAATTTTGTAAGAGATCACTCAATGAAGCTCACTGGAAGATTTGAGTAGGCAAAGAAAGGAGTTCCCACAGCACATAATTAACCAGTGGAATTCAATAACACAAGATGGGAAGAAGACATTTAACATGGATGTCTTTAAAATGGAATTGGAAAGATTCGTGCAGGGAAGATCTCCTGGTCATTGGCCCATAGACACCCAGCTGGCTTTCATGGGTAAGGCAGAACTTGAATTCATAGTCTCTTGAGTTCTAACCTGGTGCCTTAACCTTAACCACCAGTTGTCAACTCAGATTTGTTTTACATTGTCATTTTTATGAATGAATGAATGAATTCTTTAATGGCCAAGTGTGATTGGACCTCCAAGGAATTTGTCTTGGTGCAAATGCTCTCAGTGTACATAAAAAGAAAAGATACATTCTTCAAGAGTCAAGAATCATAAGGTACAACACATAATGATAGTCATAGAGTACAATAAGCAATCAAATCGTACTAGGAAAAAGTCAATACAAATCATAAGGATACAAGCAACAAAATTACAGTCATACAGTCACAAGTGGGAGGGGATGGGTGATAGTAGTGATGAAAAAATTAATAGTGACAATAATGCAGACTTAGTAAATAGTTGGACAGTGTTGAGGGAATTATTTGTTTAGCAGAGTGATGGCATTTGGGAAAAAACTGTCCTTGTGTCTAGTTGTTCTCATGTGCAGTGCTCTATAGTGTCGTCGTTTTGAGGGAAGGAGTTGAAACAATTTATGTCCGGGATGTGAGGGGTCTGTAGATATTTTCACAGCCCTCTTTTTGACTCATGCAGTATACAGGTCTTCAACGGAAAGCAGGTTGGTAGCCATTGTTCTTTTCTGCAGTCCTAATTATCCTCTGAAATTTGTGTCTGTCTTGTTGGGTTTACAACGTTGCAAGCCCCCTAGAGTCACTTAACAGTGCACATTTAACAAATAAATATATATTTTTTTAAAAAGTAGCAGAACGTGGGAAGGAACCTGATCCCCTGATTTTAAACACCAGTGAGGTATCTGAGATAAGCAAAAGGACGATAAACTGAGATGCCCTCAGGTACTTCTGCCATGTCGGAATGAACATCCGGCACTAAGCGGATGGTCGAATGGGCCTGAACAACTCTTCAAGATTATCCTTCCATCAAGATTACTGGGGGGAAGGTTGAGAGTCAAGGTAGTTGTTAAGTACCAAAAAGATTTTATGAGCGTGAAATTTGTACCCAGTAATTCATTTGTAAGATATAATATTAGGCTGTCATGCTGAGATGTGATGGCTCTTGCTGTCAGGTTTCTGAATTCTCTTCTCTAAATATAGGCCTCACTGGGTTTCTCTCACAGGGAATTTAATGAAATGGCTTCGAGAAATGGACTCCCACCAGGTGTTGTTTTCCAGGAAAGGAGACGTGAATTGTACAATTTCACAAGTCATTAAAGCTATTCAGATGCGAAATACAAATACAAAAATGAAAGGACGGGGAACTCTGGGTACACAAATATACTCCAATGATCTCACTTTGAGGAGCGCCCTGGAACGTATTTCAGGTATAACAAGAACAGTGAGAAAGGGAAGAAGAACAAGTAAGAACAAGCAAGAGCATCAGCAGAAAGCTGTTCAGGTAAGACTGGAAGAATTTTTTTTTTTAATCTGGGTTCAAGGACTTCGCCAGGCGTTCAACAACCTGATATCAAAACTAATGGAGCCATTCACGATAGAATCCTAAAGTGAAAACTTAAATCACACATCATTTTAAATCTACAAGGTCCCTTCCTCCCTCCCTTTTTCCTCCCTTCCTGTTCTCCTCCCTGTTCTTCCTTCCCTCCCTCCTTCCTTCCCCCTCCTTCCTTCCTTCCTCCCTCCCTCCCTCCCTCCCTCCCTCCCCTCTTCCTTATTCATTTCTTCTTTCCCTCTTCCTTACTCCTTTCCTCTCCTCCTCCTCTCCCCATTCCTCTACTCCTTTATTCCTTCTTCTCTCTTCCCACACCCCTCCTTTCCCCTCTCTCTCTCCCCTCTCCTTTCCCTTTCCTTCCCCTCTCCCCTCCCTCCCACCCCTTCCCTTACTCTTCTCCCTTCCTCCCTCCCCTTCCTTCCTTCCTTCCTTCCTTTCTTCCACCCTCCCCCTCTTCCTTATTCCTTTCTTCCTCTCCCTCCTTCCCTCCCTTTCTTCCTTCCCTCTTCCTTACTCCTCCTCTCCTCTCCCCATTCCTTCATTCCTTTTTCTCTCTTCCTCCACCCCTCCTTACTCCTTACTCCTTTCCCCTTCTCTCTCCACTCCCCTTCCTTCCCTCCACCCCTCCCTCTTCCTTTCCTTTCCTTTCCTTTCCTTTCCTTTCCTTTCCTTTCCTTTCCTTTCCTTTCCTTTCCTTTCCTCTCCTCCCCTCTCCTCTCCTTCCTTCCTTCCTTCCTTCCTTCCTTCCTTCCTTCCTTCCTTCCTTCCTTCCTTCCTTCCTTCCTTCCTTCCTTCCTTCCTTCCCCACTCTAGGCACAAGCTCACCATTTTCAAAGATCCAAGGACCTTGGGAATCAGTTCAGAACCTCAGGGCATCATCAAACTTGTTCCAGTCTCTAAACAGTTCTTTATTTCCAGTTCTCAAATGAAGCCTTTTATGCTGAAGTTCTTAATCTCCCTCTGACAAGGCTGGTGAGCCCCAATTGCTGAAGCTGGATTGCTTAGGAGTAACAGCCTTTTCCTTGATAGACCACCCTTCCTAAGATAACCTCTATAGCAGGGGTCTCCAAACTTTGGCAACTTTAGGACTTGTGGACTTCAACTTCCAGAATTCCCATGCTGGCTGGGGAATTCTGGGAATTGAAGCCCACAAACCTTAATGTCGCCAAGGTCAGAGACTCCTGCTGTACGGGCGTCCTGAAGCATTTTTTCCCCCTACTCTGCCCTTTGGCTTTCGAAGCAATGACATTGATACTCAGGAAGACGAAGATCTAAATTAGTGCTGGAGTCCATAGATATGGCCATTAGGAGGTATTATGGATCTCCATTCTCTTCTGATGAGGATTCAGAAGATGGGGTGAGCGGAGGGGGTCAGCCTATATAACCTTGGAGTATAAACTTGCATAGCTACAGGACGATTTGTATCTGATCAGGCGCTGTAAAGATTAGCGTGCATTGATTCTAAAATAAACAGTTAAGACACAGAGAGAAGGTAGGCTGGCCTTTCAGGGTCAAAAAGCAGAACAGATTCCCCCCTCCTGTTTTAAATCTACAGCAAATTCTTCCCAAAATTTAGCAAAGGTGTAAGGGTGAGCAATGTGGGTGAAATTCAATCAACCAGTCAGAATAAAGCTGCAAGGGACCTTGGAGGTCCTCTAGTCCAACCCCCTGCTTAAGCAGGCGACCCTATTTCAGACAAGTGACTGTCCAGTCTTTTCTTAAAAACCTCCAGTGATGAAGCACCTAGAACTTCTGAAGGCAAACCGTTCCACCCGTTAATTGTCCTCACGGTTAGGCAGTTTCTCCTTAGTTCTAGGTTGCTTCTCTCCTTGATTACTTTCCATCCATTGTTTCTTGTTGTTAGAAGAAATATCCATCTGGTTCAGTTCCAAGCTGGGAGAAAGACACTGGAAACGTGGAGGCTGATTGGAAAGATGGTTTAAGGATGAATAGATCCAACTGCGTTTATCGTTCTGGTGCAGCTGACAAAATGGAGTTGAGAGTGGGTGGGGTTTATATTTTCTCTGGGCTTTGTATTTGAGCTTCCTGTTCCTGTGCAAGAACATGTATTCTATTGGCTGTTGTCAGATTCCTAAGGGGTTATGTAGGGGTCATAGCTGGCTCTATAAGCAAAAGAGGAAATGCAAATCTTAGGTACTTGTCTGAGCTAATCTTATCAAACCTCTGGCTTATTGTTTATCTGAGCCCCCAGGTTAAGTTTGCTCTGCAATGAAGGGGCTTGTGTTCTGAAAGGCTGTTGGACAACTCCTATGGTGGCTTAATGGCTTTTGTCCTGTGTTGGATCTTGGGTGAGGAGCTGCTTCTGAGCTTATCATTCTGCCTCTGTTCAGACTTTGCTGCAGGGAATTTCAAAATAGGCTGTCTTGAACGGATGACCCAAGCTGCATTTCTAAAAGGTGGCCTCCTCAGCTTCTGCTTAGGGGGGGCAAGGAGACTAGGGCTGTTTTAAGAGCATGTTTTCCCATTTCTCCTTTAGGGAAATAATAATATCTTGCCTTTTTAATATTTATTTATTTATTTATTTATTTGATTTGCCAATTGTTTACAAGATAATAAGTATAAGTGTATCATAGTGTGAATACATGAAATGGTCATATAAGAAAAATAAAAAATGAAACAATAAAATATTTCATTCATAGTAGACAGTCTAAGGTTAAAGTTTTTGGGGTTTGGGAAGAAACTACAGAGGGGGAGACATTGACCACTCTATTACTGGGATTTCCTGCAATCAAGTTTGGTGCGGTTTACTTTGAGTTTGTATCTATTGTGTGCTCTTGTGTTTTATGGTTGAAGTTGAAGTATTCATTGACTAGGACATTGCAATGTATGATTTTATATACCATGCTTAAGTCAGACCAAGGGCGTAATTCATCAAAATATTTCATTCATCTAGGAAGGGGGCTTCCCATATTGTCTTGCCTTCCGGTTGATTTGGAAATTAAATTTACTCCCACGCAGCAATGGGATCCTACCTATTCCACTACCAGTCCAGTGATCTTGTGCATGTGTGCGCATGCACCTAAACACGTGCATGCAGCTTTCCTCATACCAGCTGAGGCCTGCAGTGCCAATCAGCTAAGAGGGTAAAGAAGAGGGGTGGGAGGGCCAGTCCTGTGCTTTTCTCTTCTTTCTCCTCTCGTCACAGGCTTAAGCTACCGGTTTGGCCAAACTGGAAGCGTACCACCACTGTTCCCACGTCTTTGTGGCAGCCCCTCAAATACTGGAAGACCGCTGTCAGGCCACTTCCCACATCTTTCCACTTCTTCCCCAGTGAGGGCCTCCTACAACTTTCACACAGAGTAAACGAATTGACGGAAAACATCTCCTCACCTTCAGAGGAATCCCCTCACTTTCACGTTTAAATACCTCTCCAAGTAAACATCATCAGAGAACTCGGGGCTGCTGCGGTATATTCTAATCCTGTAAGTATTGCTCATTGTTGCCCAGGCTGTCCCCGCAAAACGCTTCTAAGGAGAAGTACAGTCCTAATAGAATTAGGCTACTCTCACCAAGAAGCCAGATGGCGGCTTTCCCCCCCACCTCCTTTCTTTTTCTTTTTAATTTTTTTAAAAAAGGTTATTAGTTAATGCAATCTGGTTTTTAAAAGTTTTGAGGAGAAATGAAAAGCGGGCGACGTTGATTTTTTTTTTAAAATATAAAGAAATAGCTTTTTAACACCCTAGTCTTCATTTTGGGTTTTGTTTTTTTTGCTCTTTTCCTTCCCGTGGAATGTTTTGGTTTATTTACTGATTGCATTTTTGGCCCCTTTTTAAAAAAATCCACCAACTCAAGGCGGCAATAGGCAAAATAAAAACCCTGATTATAAGTCAATAAAAACATAATTAAAACACAATTAAACTCATACCATTAAAAAAAAGAAAAAGAAACGCTCCCTATTTGTTGATTTAATGTAATTATATCATGCATGAGATGCCCAAGGCCATTAGGATAGGAGCAATGTTCATTGGAAGCCAATAATAGGGCTCAACCAGGGGTGGGCTGCTGGGGGTTCACGTGGGTTCGGGAGACCCCCTAGCTAAGATTCTGTGCAGTGAGAAGAACCCGCAAATCCCACTCCTGGCTGGCCCCACCCACCCACCCTGCCCCTCCCAGGAGTCCCCACGTGGCCCATTTTGGATGCAGGTAAGTGCAGGGTGTGCACGGAGGTTCGGGGAGGGCAAAAAAACGGGCCTCCCGGAAGTTTTGGAAGGCCTGACATGGGCCCGTTTCCCACTTCCAGAGAGTCTCTGGAGCCCAGGGAAGCCATTTTTGCCCTCCCGGAGGCTTGAGGGCCAAAATACCACCCACCATGGTGCAGGAGGCTGACTGGGCCACACCCACCACGGCCACACGCACCCAGCAACTGGGCAGAGAACCCTTTGCTAAAAATGTTTGAAGCCACCCCTAGTCTCAACCCTCCCCCCCCCACAACAAATGAAGTTATTCCAGGTTTCGGGTTCCTGCAACTGTTTTTCCTTGCAGAAGTTTCCTCCTTTACTTTGGGAATAAAGTCTTACTGTCAGCTTGGAAGCCATTTTTCTTTGAGGCTTCTGGGCTGCCACATTCAGTGCCCAGGAATTTGGGAAGGGGATTTCAAGGAGCGGTGTAAGATTAGCCACAACAACATTCCTTTCTCAGAAAGTCAAGGACATGTTACCCTGCACCTGGAGGAGAGTGACTGCACTCCAGTTGGAATGAAGTGAGGATTGGACAATGTCATGGGCTATTGGGTGCAGGGGTTGGATTTCGGATTCTCTTTGGGCTAAGGAAAACCCAGATATCTCAGATTGAGGTTTTCCTCAGATGTGCCAGCATGACATCTCTAATAAAATGGATCTTTGAGAAGGTGATAGTCTTGGAGTCTTTTACTTTAGAGGTTGTTACTTGGAATGCTGGCACTTACTGTTGATGCAAATGACAACGAATGAATATGTAAAAGAATTCCACCGTGCAACTTACTGAAAATCAATTGTCCCAAAGGTGCTTTTTTTCAAGAGGCAACTGGACTTTCTGTTTTTTCTTTGAAGACATTTCACTTCTCATCCCAGAAGCTTCTTCAGCTCTGACTGGATGACAGAGAATGGAAAGATCTATACTCCTTCCAGACAGTTGGTCATTTGCATTCTTTTATCAGGTTGTTAAGGTCACCTGGGACACAGTGGCTCAGTGGCTAAGATGCTGAGCTTGTCAGTTAGAAAGTTTGTCACTTCAGCAGTTCGAATCCCTAGCGCTGCATAATGGAGTGAGCTCCCGTTACTTGTCCCAGCTTCTGCCAACCTAGCAGTTCGAAAGCATGTAAAAATGCAAGTAGAAAAATAGGCACCACTTTGGTGGGAAGGTAACAGCGTTCTGTGCACCTCCGGGGTTTAATCATGCTGGCCACATGACCACGGAGACGTCTTCGGACAGCGCTGGCTCTTTGGCTTTGTAACGGTGATAAGCACTGCCCCCTAGAGCCGGAAACAACTAGCACGTATGTGCGAGGGGGACCTTTAACTTCACCTAAGGTCACCTGGAGGTTTGGCTGTGTCCTCAGGGTCACTTGAGTGGTGCAAATGGGTGTGAAGCCTTCTTGGAACTGCTGAAAGGTCTGTGTTGTAGATTGGAGATAGATGAGATCATATCCCTCCCTGTCTATTGAGCGAGGGCTAACAGAAGAGTGGAAAATGTACCCATCGTGACCTGGGTGATTGAGAATCTCCCTAGACTTCTAAAAGGGTTTGATTTTGATTTGAACAGTAATATTGATAAGATATTTTTTGAAAGCTTAATCTTATATGAGTGTTAATATTTCATTTTATTTATATGTATCACACACAATGCTAACTTCTTAATGCTTTGGCATGTTCTTTGACAATTTACAAATGGCTATTGCATGCAGTTTTCCTCCTTAAATCATGTTAGAAGAGAATATGTATTATGTGGCACAACAAATTCAAATCAAAAGAACTTATTTGAGCATTTTATCCAACAGTGTTTCAGCTAATAACACTTAGCTTTTATTTAACTGCAAGTACATGGAGTTTTATGATACGATTGCAGTAATTTTGCCATCAGATGTGTTATTATCCCTACATAATGGATGGCAGAGAGGGGAGGATTGGAGGTGGAATCATTTTCCTTACAGAAATATTAAAAGGTAATAGCAACCTTGATGATACCAGCTTGATGTAGGGGCGAGGGCACCAGTCTAGAAACTGGGAAACCATGAGTTCTAGTCTCGCTTTATGCACAAAATCAGCTTGGTGATATCTCTCTCTCTCTCTCTCTCTCTCTCTGTGTGTGTGTGTGTGTGTGTGTGTGTGTGTGCAGGGATTTCTCCAGGAGGAAATCAGGAGTCAAAATGGAGGAGGAGGAGGAAAGGAGGAGGAGGAGGGAGGAGAAGGAAGAAAAAGGAGGAGGAGGAAATGAGGAGGAGCAGGAGCAGGAGGAAAGGAGGAGGAGCAGGAGGAAGAAAAGAGGGAGGAGGCGGAAAGAAGAGGAGCAGAAAGAGGAAAGGAGGAGCAGGAGGAGGAAAGGAGGAGGAGGATGGAAGGAAGGAGAAGGGAAAGGGACTTGAACCTGTGCTTTCCTTAACCTTTAAGTCCCTTGCCTGCTAGAATATTTATTATTTATTTATTTATTTATTTATTTATTTGATTTGTCAATTGTTTACAAGATAATAAGTATAAGTGTATACATAGTTGTGAATACATGAGATGGGTACATATAAGAAAAATAAAATAATAAAGAAACAATAGGACAGGGACGGTAGGCACGTTGGTGCGCTTATGCACGTCCCCTACAGACTTCTTAGGAAAGGGTGAGGTCAATGGTAGACAGTCTAAGGTTAAAGTTTTTGGGGTTTGGGGAAGAGACTACAGAGTCGGGTAGAGTATTCCAGACATTGACTACTCTATTGCTGAAGTCGTATTTCCTGCAATCAAGTTTGGTGCGGTTTACTTTGAGTTTGTATCTATTGTGTGCTCTTGTGTTGTTATGGTTTGAAGCTGAAGTATTCATTGACAGGTAGGACATTGCAATGTATGATTTTATATACCATGCTTAAGTCAGACCCGAAGGCAGGCGTAATTCAAGGTTTTCTAGTTCTAGAATTTCAAGTCTGGTGGCATAAGGTATTCTACAACGAGTAGAAGAGCTTGGAAGCCATTTTTCTTTGAGGCTTCTGGGCTGCCACATTCAGTGCCCAGGAATTTGGGAAGGGGATTTCAAAGAGCAGTGTAAGATTAGCCACAGCAACATTCCTTTCTCAGAAAGTCAAGGACATGATATCCTGCACCTGGAGGAGAGTGACTGCACTCCAGTTGGAATGAAGTGAGGATTGGACAATGTCATGGACTATTGGGTGCAGGGGTTGGATTTTGGATTCTCTTTGGGCTAAGGAAAACCCAGATATCTCAGATTGAGGTTTTCCTCAGATGTGCCAACATGACATCTCTAATAAAATGGATCTTTGAGAAGGTGATAGTCTCGGAGTCTTTTACTTTAGAGGTTGTTACTTGGAATGCTGACACTTACTGTTGATGCAAATGACAACGAATGAATATGTAAAAGAA